>NW_028161288.1:47500-57500 GCF_964263955.1 Coregonus lavaretus
ATACGTTACAGACATTCTTTCACCTCACTGGCTTCATTCATCGGGATAAGCAAAGCCTATGACAACATTATAGACCATCTCTGGTATTCATGGGTTGAACCTCCGTCACTTGGTCACGTTGTTGCCATTGTTATCAACGTTCTACAAATGCCGCAGCCATATTAATGTCTGACTGATGGTTGATGCCAAGTCTTTCTGAACGGGGGCTAGTGACTGTCTTGTCTAAATTACACTATAATGGCTTGGAAATACGATGACATTGCTAAAGTATGCAAATATTTTGAAGGAAACAATTTTGCAATCATTATATTGCCCCTACATGTAATTTAGACAGATGGCAATGTTGTCATTAGCCTAGCAAACTTTGTCAAAAATAGCTCATGTTAGCTTACTAAAATCCGGTGGTCTCCCCTCAATCTTAGCTAGCTAGCTAACTTTATACTAACTTTATATCTAAGGTCAATCTGGCAACATCACCATGATGACAAAATGTTTTCCTACTAATTATTGGCCTTTTGAAATGTAATTTTGTTTTCAAGCCACAGTAATGCACTTTAGACCGAATCTTCATCAGCGCCCATTGAGAATGCATTGAGTATATTGTTCGGTTGGGCATCAGTCATAAAAGGAATGCTCAAAACAATATTCTGACGAAATGTGCAAGCCATGAATAACCTCAGGCCACCTACAAATGACTTAATAGACGCAGGTTAGTGTTTTACCTCAGGCCACCTATATATCACTTAATAGACTCAATAATGAGGTGGGAGCTTACGTCCAAACTCTGACGTCACCTCAGTGAAGTTGAAATGTAAAATGCTTAAGGTAATGGTTATGGTTAAGGTTAGTGTTAGGGTTATGGTTAAGGTTAGTGTTAGGGTTATGGTTAAGGTTAGTGTTAGGGTTATGGTTAAGGTTAGTGTTAGGGTTATGGTTAAGGTTAGTGTTAGGGTTATGGTTAAGGTTAGTGTTAGGGATATGGTTAAGGTTAGTGTTAGGGTTACGGTTAAGGTTAGTGTTAGGGTTATGGTTAAGGTTAGTGTTAGGGTTATGGTTAAGGTTAGTGTTAGGGTTATGGTTAAGGTTAGTGTTAGGGTTACGGTTAAGGTTAGTGTTAGGGTTACGGTTAAGGTTAGTGTTAGGGTTACGTTTAAGGTTAGTGTTAGGGTTATGGTTAAGGTTAGTGTTAGGGTTATGGTTAAGGTTAGTGTTAGGGTTATGGTTAAGGTTAGTGTTAGGGTTATGGTTAAGGTTAGTGTTAGGGTTATGGTTAAGGTTAGTGTTAGGGTTACAGTTAAGGTTAGTGTTAGGGTTACGGTTAAGGTTAGTGTTAGGGTTATGTTTAAGGTTAGTGTTAGGGTTATGGTTAAGGTTAGTGTTAGGGTTATGGTTAAGGTTAGTGTTAGGGTTATGGTTAAGGTTAGTGTTAGGGTTATGGTTAAGGTTAGTGTTATGGTTAAGGTTAGTGTTAGGGTTATGGTTAAGGTTAGTGTTAGGGTTATGGTTAAGGTTAGTGTTAGGGTTATGGTTAAGGTTAGTGTTAGGGTTATGGTTAAGGTTAGTGTTAGGGTTATGGTTAAGGTTAGTGTTAGGGTTATGGTTAATGTTAGTGTTAGGGTTATGGTTAAGGTTAGTGTTAGGGTTACAGTTAAGGTTAGTGTTAGGGTTATGGTTAAGGTTAGTGTTAGGGTTATGTTTAAGGTTAGTGTTAGGGTTATGGTTAAGGTTAGTGTTAGGGTTATGGTTAAGGTTAGTGTTAGGGTTACGGTTAAGGTTAGTGTTAGGGTTATGGTTAAGGTTAGTGTTAGGGTTATGTTTAAGGTTAGTGTTAGGGTTATGGTTAAGATTAGTGTTAGTGTTATGGTTAAGGTTAGTGTTAGGGTAAGGGTTAAGGTAAGGGTTAGGGTTTAGGTTAGTGTTAGGGTTATGGTTAAGGTTAGTGTTAGGGTTTAGGTACTAACCCTGGTCAAATGTCCTCTCAGAGCATGCAGCCCGTTTGAAATGTAAGCTCCGCCCTCACCATTGAGTCAACCAATCACATAATTTCTGCCTTCGGGGCAGACCTGCCTCCAGAACAAGATTAATTAGATAAACTGCGTCTATTAAGTGAAGTGTGTACGTGGACGGAGGGAAAACGTTAACTGAATAGACACAAAATGACTGAGCTGTATTGTATGTGTTTAGATATACTGTAGCCTAATGGTCAGAATGAAAGACTGAAGCTAGCCAATGGTCAGAATGAAAGACTGAAGCTAGCCAATGGTCAGAATGAAAGACTGAAGCTAGCCAATGGTCAGAATGAAAGACTGAAGCTAACCTAATGGTCAGAATGAAAGACTGAAGCTAGCCAATGGTCAGAATGAAAGACTGAAGCTAGCCAATGGTCAGAATGAAAGACTGAAGCTAACCTAATGGTCAGAATGAAAGACTGAAGCTAACCTAATGGTCAGAATGAAAGTCTGAAGCTAACCTAATGGTCAGAATGAAAGACTGAAGCTAACCTAATGGTCAGAATGAAAGACTGAAGCTAACCTAATGGTCAGAATGAAAGACTGAAGCTAACCTAATGGTCAGAATGAAAGACTGAAGCTAACCTAATGGTCAGAATGAAAGACTGAAGCTAACCTAATGGTCAGAATGAAAGACTGAAGCTAACCTAATGGTCAGAATGAAAGACTGAAGCTAACCTAATGGTCAGAATGAAAGACTGAAGCTAACCTAATGGTCAGAATGAAAGACTGAAGCTAACCTAATGGTCAGAATGAAAGACTGAAGCTAGTTCTTATCACTCTTACCTCACCATGTTAACCAATGCTACGGCTCCAGAGCTCCAGGGCACAATGATATTCTGTCTGCAGCCGTGACATACTGGGTGATATTCTGTCTGCAGCCGTGACATACTGGGTGATATTCTGTCTGCAGCCGTGACATACTGGGTGATATTCTGTCTGCAGCCGTGACATGCTGGGTGATATTCTGTCTGCAGCCGTGACATACTGGGTGATATTCTGTCTGCAGCCGTGACATACTGGGTGATATTCTGTCTGCAGCCGTGACATGCTGGGTGATATTCTGTCTGCAGCCGTGACATGCTGGGTGATATTCTGTCTGCAGCCGTGACATGCTGGGTGATATTCTGTCTGCAGCCGTGACATACTGGGTGAAATTCTGTCTGCAGCCGTGACATACTGGGTGATATTCTGTCTGCAGCCGTGACATACTGGGTGATATTCTGTCTGCAGCCGTGACATACTGGGTGATATTCTGTCTGCAGCCGTGACATACTGGGTGATATTCTGTCTGCAGCCGTGACATACTGGGTGATATTCTGTCTGCAGCCGTGACATACTGGGTGATATTCTGTCTATGGCCGTGACATACTGGGTGATATTCTGTCTGCAGCCGTGACATACTGGGTGATATTCTGTCTGCAGCCGTGACATACTGGGTGATATTCTGTCTGCAGCCGTGACATACTGGGTGATATTCTGTCTGCAGCCGTGACATACTGGGTGATATTCTGTCTGCAGACGTGACATACTGGGTGATATTCTGTCTGCAGCCGTGACATGCTGGGTGATATTCTGTCTGCAGCCGTGACATACTGGGTGATATTCTGTCTGCAGACGTGACATACTGGGTGATATTCTGTCTGCAGCCGTGACATACTGGGTGATATTCTGTCTGCAGCCGTGACATACTGGGTGATATTCTGTCTGCAGCCGTGACATACTGGGTGATATTCTGTCTACGGCCGTGACATACTGGGTGATATTCTGTCTGCAGCCGTGACATACTGGGTGATATTCTGTCTGCAGCCGTGACATACTGGGTGATATTCTGTCTACGGCCGTGACATACTGGGTGATATTCTGTCTACGGCCCTGACATACTGGGTGATATTCTGTCTATGGCCGTGACATGCTGGGTGATATTCTGTCTACGGCCGTGACATGCTGGGTGATATTCTGTCTGCAGCCGTGACATACTGGGTGATATTGTGTCTGCAGCCATGACATACTGGGTGATATTCTGTCTGCAGCCGTGACATACTGGGTGATATTCTGTCTGCAGACGTGACATGCTGGGTGATATTCTGTCTGCAGCCGTGACATACTGGGTGATATTCTGTCTACAGCCGTGACATACTGGGTGATATTCTGTCTACGGCCGTGACATACTGGGTGATATTCTGTCTACGGCCGTGACATGCTGGGTGATATTCTGTCTGCAGCCGTGACATACTGGGTGATATTGTGTCTGCAGCCGTGACATACTGGGTGATATTCTGTCTGCAGCCGTGACATACTGGGTGATATTCTGTCTGCAGCCGTGACATACTGGGTGATATTATGTCTACGGCCGTGACATACTGGGTGATATTCTGTCTACGGCCGTGACATGCTGGGTGATATTCTGTCTGCAGCCGTGACATACTGGGTGATATTCTGTCTGCAGCCGTGACATACTGGGTGATATTCTGTCTGCAGCCGTGACATACTGGGTGATATTATGTCTACGGCCGTGACATACTGGGTGATATTCTGTCTACGGCCGTGACATGCTGGGTGATATTCTGTCTGCAGCCGTGACATACTGGGTGTTACTGGGCGGCAGGTAGCTTAGTGGTTAAGGTAGCTTAGTGGTTAAGAGCGTAGTGCCAGTGACCGAAAGGTCGCTGGTTCTAATCCCCGAGTCGACTAGGTGAAAAATCCCAGTATGTCACGGATATTCTGTCTGCAGCCGTGACATACTGGGTGATATTATGTCTACGGCCGTGACATACTGGGTGATATTCTGTCTACGGCCGTGACATACTGGGTGATATTCTGTCTACGGCCGTGACATACTGGGTGATATTCTGTCTACGGCCGTGACATACTGGGTGATATTCTGTCTATGGCCGTGACATACTGGGTGTTATTCTGTCTACGGCCGTGACATACTGGGTGTTATTCTGTCTACGGCCGTGACATACTGGGTGATATTCTGTCTATGGCCGTGACATACTGGTTGTATTGTGCTTCTCTGACTGGTCATTTCTCAGAATCGTCTTTCTCTGTTACTGAGGGTTTTCACACAGCATAACATTACCAGTGTGTGTGTGTGTGTGTGTGTGTGTGTGTGTGTGTCTGTGTGTCTGTGTGTGTATGTCTGTGTGTGCGTGAGCAGCAGTGTTTTCAGCTCACACCACAGAGCTATTCAGATCTACAGTTTAAGTCGGAAGTTTACATACACCTTAGCCAAATACATTTAAACTCAATTTTTCACAATTCTTGACATTTAATCCCAGTAAAATATTCCCTGTTTTAGGACAGTTAGGATCACCACTTTATTTTAAGAATGATTTATTTCAGCTTTTATTTATTTCATCACATTCCCAGTGTGTCAGAAGTTTACATACACTCAATTAGTATTTGGTAGCATTGCCTTTAAATTGTTTAACTTACACAAACGTTTCGGGTAGCCTTCCACAAGCTTCCCACAATAAGTTGGGTGAATTTTGGCCCATTCCTCCTGACAGAGCTGGTGTAACTGAGTCAGATTTGTAGGTGTCCTTGCTCGCACACGCTTTTTCAGTTCTGCTCACACATTTTCTATAGGATTGAGGTCAGGGCTTTGTGATGGCCGCTCCGATACCTTGACTATGTTGTCCTTAAGCCATTTTGCCACAACTTTGGAAGTATGCTTGGGGTCATTGTCCATTTGGAAGACCCATTTGCGACCAAGCTTTAACTTCCTGACTGATGTCTTGAGATGTTGCTTCAATATATCCACATAATTGTCCTTCCTCATGATGCCATCTATTTTGTGAAGTGCAGCAGTCCCTCCTGCAGCAAAGCACCCCCACATCATGACGCTGCCATCCATGTGCTTCACGGTTGGGATGGTGTTCTTCGGCTTGCAAGCACCCCCTTTTTCCTCCAAACATAACAATGGTCATTATGGCCAAACAGTTCTATTTTTGTTTCATCAGACCAGAGGACATTTCTCCAAAAAGTACGATCTTTGTCCCCATGTGCAGTTGCAAACCGTAGTCTGGCTTTTTTATGGCGGTTTTGGAGCAGTGGCTTCTTCCTTGCTGAGCGGCCTTTTAGGTTATGTTGATATAGGACTCGTTTTACTGTGGATATAGATACTTTTGTACCTGTTTCCTCCAGCATCTTCACAAGGTCCTTTGCTGTTGTTCTGGGATTGATTTGCACTTTTCGCACCAAAGTACGTTAATCTCTAGGAGACAGAACGTGTCTCCTTCCTGAGCGGTATGATGGCTGCGTGGTCCCATGGTGTTTATTCTTGCGTACTATTGTTTGTACAGATGAACGTGGTACCTTCAGGCGTTTGGAAATTGCTCCCAAGGATGAACCAGACTTGTGGAGTTCTACAATTTATTTTATTTGCTGATTTCTTTAGATTTTACCATGATGTCAAGCGAAGAGGCACTACGTTTGAAGGTAGGCCTTGAAATACATCCACAGGTACACCTCCAATTGACTCAAATTATGTCAATTAGCCTATCAGAAGCTTCTAAAGCCATGACACCATTTTCTGGAATTTTCCAAGCTGTTTAAAGGCACAGTCAACTTAGTGTATGTAAACTTCTGACCCACTGGAATTGTAATACAGTGAATTATAAGTGAAATAATCTGTCTGTAAACAATTGTTGGAAAAATTACTTATGTCATGCACAAAGTAGATGTCCTAACCTGACTTGCCAAAACTATAGTTTCTTAACAAGAAATGTATGGAGTGGTTGAAAAACGAGTTTTAATGACTCCAACCTAAGTGTATGTAAACTTCAGTGTCACCTCTTTCAGCTCCCACCACAGAGCTATACAGATCTACCTCAGTGTCACCTCTTTCACCTCTTTCGAAGGCCCGCTGTTCCCCAGTGGCTGCAGTTTCTGTGGCAGTGAGAAGAGAAAATGTTTCTTGAATTTCATCTTCATTCTATTCTACCCTGAGCCTCACAGATCAAATGTCTCAGTCCGGAATAAAAAGAAAATCCTTTAATCTTCATTATTGGGGAGAGAGAGAGAAGAGAGAGAGAGAGAGGAGTGACAGAAAGAAAGAAAGAAAGAAAGAAAGAAAGAAAGAAAGAAAGAAAGAAAGAAAGAAAGAAAGAAAGAAAGAAAGAAAGAAAGAAAGAAAGAAAGAAAAGAAAGAAAGAAAGAAAGAAAGAAAGAAAGAAAGAAAGAAAGAAAGAAAGAAAGAAAGAAAGAAAGAAAGGGTGTGAGAAGAGAGGTGTCTAGTATATGGAGCTTTGAATCAATATTTATTTTTGTTATCCTGTACTCGAAGACACATTCTGATTGAATGCACTCTCTCGCTCTCTCTCTCTCTCTCTCTCTCTCTCTCTCTCTCTCCTCTCTCTCTCTCTCTCTCTCTCTCTCTCTCTCTCGCCTCCTCAGTTCTTGTTCAGCTTAGGAATCTCAGAGTAGGAGTGCTGATCTAGATCTATACAGGCCCTGTTTTATACAGCTATGGGACTTCTAATGATATTAATTAACTACTGTTAAATGGATCTATCTTATCTTGGCTAGATATGATGACAGAGGAAGAGATGTATCTGAGATGTTTATCTTATTTCCATTCCAGTGGCCTGCAGGTTCTGCTGGGAGTTTGGCTGAGGGAGTGTGCATGTGTGTGTGCTCGCCCTGTGTGCTTGTCCATGTGCATACACGTGCGTGTATTTGGCCTTTTCTTTTTAACATCTTCGTCCAGACAAAAATTATTTCACCTGACAACTAAAGCTCCCATAGCTCCCCACTTCCACTAACCTTTAGATAGTACAGTATGTAGAATGCATCAGCTTCAGTTGTGATAGTATGATTGGTTGTTGTGTTTAATTGTTGTGAATGTGTGAAACAGTGCAGAAGGGGCCTGTCTGGAATCATTGGCCCTCCCCGGAATCAGAGTCACAGAATACACTGTGTTCCATGTGTTCTATGTGTTCCATGTGTTCCATGTGTTCTATGTGTTCTATGTGTTCCATGTGTTCTATGTGTTCCATCAGTGTTCTATGCCAGCTCTTCTAGAGTGCCACAGAGAAGCATCAGGCCAGTGGTACTGGGGACTCAACTATACTTTCTGAAAGTTAGGATATTGTATATTCAAGTTGTTCGTAGCTTTTGAAGCTAGTTGAAAGCACTTTCTGTGTTTCAACAGTCTTTCCTCTTATTAACAGTATCATTCCTGACAGCAACATCTAATCTTCCTCAGCGCTCCCTTAATGTGCCAGTCCTAAACTGGGAATGGCACTTGGTGCTCTCTGTAAATGGATGTTATTGATGCACCTTGGGGCATGTTTTCAACTCTGTCACTCTCCTTCTCCTTTCTACTTTCACACACATTTTCACACACACACGCATGGACATGAGCACGCAGCCACACACACACACACACACGCATGGACATGAGCACGCAGCCACACACACACACACACACGCATGGACATGAGCACGCAGCCACACACACACACACACACATGGACATGAGCACGCAGCCACACACACACACACACACGCATGGACATGAGCACGCAGCCACACACACACACACACACACGCATGGACATGAGCACGCAGCCACACACACACACACACACGCATGGACATGAGCATGCAGCTACACACACACACGCATGGACATGAGCACGCAGCCACATACACACACACACACACGCATGGACATGAACACGCAGCCACACACACACACACACACACACACACACACACACACACACGCATGGCCATGAGCACGCAGCCACACAAACACACGCATGGCCTGAGCACGCAGCCACACACACACACGCATGGACATGAACACGCAGCCACACACACACACACACACACACACACACACACACACACATGGACATGAACACGCAGCCACACACACACACACACGCATGGCCATGAGCACGCAGCCACACACACACACACACACACACACACACGCATGGTCATGAGCACGCAGCCACACAAACACACGCATGGACATGAACACACAGCCACACACACACACACACACATGGCCATGAGCACGCAGCCACACACACACACGCATGAACATGAACACGCAGCCACACGCACACACACACACACACATGGCCATGAGCACGCAGCCACACACACTCACTCAGTGCACAAGTTTTCAGTCAAAACACTTGCACACACACTTTCTTGACACTGCCACAGGGATTTTCACACTCGTTTGTGTGTGAATGTTAATTCACTCGGATGGCTTTTAAGCCAACCTGGACACACACACACACACGCACAAACACACGCACACACACACACACACACACACACACACACACAACCCTTACAAAAATGTCCATTCATTATAATCCACAGTATTATTTTCCTGCTGTGAGAAACTGGCTCATATGAAGATCCTACATCTGTACACCCCATTCCCTGACCATGACCAGAGCCTATTTTCAACATAGTACAGTACGTTTGACCAGAGTCAAGTGCGAACATGCACTACATAGGGAATACAGGGTGTTCTGTTCTTGTTCCAACAAGACATTTAAAAAAAATTCAGATGGCCTTGGGACACAGAAAGCATATGCATATTCATGAGGCTAGCATACCATCTCACTCTCCATTGAATAGAGGCGGGTTGACGTCAACATCCCTCATTGAATATTCAAAAAATATATATTCAAATAATGATATGCATCCACCAATCCGAAGAGAGCAGTAGGCGGGAGCTTGATATCCCGCCGTTCCGCTCTGTGGACAAACGAATCCCGTTGTTAGGGCGGAGAAACAAGCGTCTCACCATTATATCCAGTATCTCTGACTGAGGCGTTTTATATCTGTCTCAGCTCTAGACAGGGTCTCCTTTTACTAATAGAGTGAAGAAACAGTATTATATATGCTGTTTGGAGAGAGAAGCCGACTGATTTAGATTTTGCAATCAAAAAGTACCCATATTCAACATTTGATGAATGGAGAAAAAAAAGAGATCTCTTAGAAAATTTCTT
>NW_028161287.1:0-16010 GCF_964263955.1 Coregonus lavaretus
ATCTAAAAAATGTATTCTATGTGCTGCTAAATGCCCACTCCAATAAATCCATTTCATATATTCAAAAGGAAAGCTAATTCACTACATGGTGGCTGTGTGTGTTTGTGTATGTGTGTTTGTGTTTGTCAGTGGAAGCTGCTAATGAGATAATAATCAGAGGGGGGCAACACCTCAAAGTGCCACTGAGCATCATGGGTTGTGATGACCCGTTGCGCCTCAAAGAAACTCCCTCTCTATACACTTCCTCTCTTCCACCCTCCCTTCATCCTTTCTCCCTCTCCTTCTCTCTCTCTTTCTCCCCTTCTCTCTCTATACTAAGCCCAGGTAAGAGTAGTGTGAAGGATTCAAGCCTGGGTCTCCTGCACACAGTTGCAGACTTAGCATTAGGCAGAAGAGGCAATTGCCTCAGGCCTCACATCCTCAAGGGGCCTCGTGATCTGGGCATAATTTAATATATATTTATATATACATCTACACTGAGTATACAAAACATTAAGAACACCTGCTCTTTCCATGACATAGACTGACCAGGTGAATCCAGGTGAAAGCTATGATCCCTTATTGATGTCACTTTTTAAATCCACTTCAATCAGTGTAGATGAAGGGGAGGAGACAGGTTAAAGTATTGAGACCATTGAGACATGGATTGTGTATGTGTGCCATTCAGAGGGTGAGTGGATAATATTTAAGTGCATTTGAACGGGGTATGGTAGTAGGTGCCAGGGACACCGCTTTGTGTCAAGAACTGCAATGCTGCTGGGTTTTTCATGCAGTTTCCCGTGTATCAAGAATGGTCCACTGCCCAAAGGACATCCAGCCAACTTGACACAACTGTGGGAAGCATTGGAGTCAACATGGGCCAGCATCCCTGTGGAACGCTTTCGACACCTTGTAGAGTCCATGCCCTGACGAATTGAGGCTGTTCTGAAGGCAAAGGGGGGTTCCTGTGCATTGTTTCACGCAATATGATTGCAAACGTGGCTTTCATTGAAATGAAGCTGCAGCAATGAGGTGCTTTCAGAGCGGGACAGAGATAAGAAAGAAAGAAGATAGAATTTTAACAGAGAAATTAACACATTTATTTTGTAAAAAGACAGTGTGCTGCTGATATGCATGTGTAGCCCATGGCATGTCATACTATTTTTGGTCAGACAGCATCAGATACATGGGCTACATATAGTAAGATAGAGGGGCGCTGTTTCGCTCGCTCGGATGCTTTCTCCGGTGAGATAGTTTCAGACACTTGCGAATTGAAGGAAAGTTGTCAGGTGCACAGTGCCCTGTTCGGATGCTGGAATTATTTTGGATGAACATGTGAAGGCAACCTACTTTTTGAAGACTGACCTCTGCCTGGGGCCTCCAAATTACTAAGTCTGCCCCTGTTTGCACGCCACAAGATCTTAGTCCTGGGAGGTAAAACAAGAGCTAACACAAGATCTTAGTCCTGGGAGCTAACACAAGATCTTGGTCCTGGGAGCTAACACAAGATCTTGGTCCTGGGAGCTAACACAAGATCTTAGTCCTGGGAGATAACACAAGATGTTAGTCCTGGGAGCTAACAAGATCTTAGTCCTGGGTGCTAACACAAGATCTTAGTCCTGGGAGCTAACACAAGATCTTGGTCCTGGGAGCTAACACAAGATCTTGGTACTGGGAGCTTACAAATATCTTAGTTCTGGGAGCTAACACAATATCTTAGTCCTGGCAGCTAACACAAGATCTTAGTCCTGGCAGCTAACACAAGATCTTAGTCCTGGGAGCTAACACAAGATCTTAGTCCTGGGAGCTAACACAAGTCTTGAGGCATTTAACCCCCTCCACTACAATGGCAGGCGGTAGTTTGACTGAGGAGATTGTGAATATTTAATATTCCCACATGTTATCTGACAAAGACAGAGGAGATGAGATTCTAATGGAAGTGAGTTCTGATAGGGAGTAAATCTGCTCTGTGTGTGTGTGTGTGTGTGTCTCTGTGAAGCAGGGGTCACGCTCACCCCTCTGTTGTGTGACTTCATCGCTCTGCAGCGTGGGATTCTGGGTAGTAGGCACGGAAGTCTGACCTTGCCCTTCTCTCTGAGTGATTCATCTCACACACACACACACACACACACACACACACACACACACACACACACACACACACACACACACACACAGTATATGGGGTCACATGGATACATACTGTATCTATGGCCAATAACATGGCTGCTGAATATTTCATAACAGTAGGGTTTAAAAATGGATGGGTAGTTTCACTGTCCTGGGGGGAGGCCACCAGAATTAGGTCCACAGCTATATGACCAGGGGCGTAGGAGCGACTCTGACATTGGGGAGGGGGGAGGCACATTTTGCTACAGGGGTCCGGGGCACATCTCTGCTATTTCATTTTTTTTTTTTTAAGGTTTTAAATGCTCGTTTCTAGTGACTTTTGAGAAAAGGATACAGACAAATATGAACTAAATGGGCAAATTTACAAGGCTAAGGGTGACCTTGCAGAGAGGCACTTACTCTGGTACAATCCAACCCATCTTGGGGCCATGGCCATTCATACTGTACTGAATACCAGTCTGACTGTTAATGTGGAGATATTCAATGAAACAACTATTTTGTACTCTTTCTCTGCTACTGTATGATTCATTTCCTAGTATTTTTCTCACTTCCCTTATGTCAGGTTGTTACTACTGCTGCTGTACATACTGTATGGTTTGACACTTAACGTCATATTTTCAACTTATAATACAGTTATTATACTGTAATAATAACCAGCAACATGCACAGTTAAAAACATTTCAATCAAAAATCAAAAAATAATAAAGGCATGAATCTCCACTTATTATCCAAAATAAAATATCATCATGGCTGCCTGTCTCCTGCATGAAGTTAAGACATGCAATACACCCTCTAGACTTAAGCTGCTGTCATTTCATCAGGGATCAGATGATAATTCAGATTCACACTATGACACATTATCAGTGTATGAACTCTAAGAGCTTGGCGAGGCATTTCTCACTATCTTACCTGTTTGTTTGTGGCCTCTCTCTCTCTCTCGCTCTCAATTCAATTTCAATTTAAGGGCTTTATTGGCATGGGAAACGTGTGTTAACATTGCCAAAGCAAGTGAAGTAGATAGTAAACAAAAGTGAAATAAACAATAAATATTAACAGTAAACATTACACTCAGAAGTTTCAAAAGAATAAAGACATTTCAAATGTCATATTATGTATATATACAGTGTTGTAACAATGTGCAAATAGTTAAAGTACAAATGGGAAAATAAATCAACATAAATATGGGTTGTATTTACAATGGTGTTTGTTCTTCACTGGTTGCCCTTTTCTTGTGGCAACAGGTCACAAATATTGCAGCTGTGATGGCACACTGTGGTTTTTCACCCAGTAGATAAGGGGGTTTGTTTTCGAATTCTTTGTGGATCGCTGTAATCTGAGGGAAATATGTGTCTCTAATATGGTCATACATTTAGCAGGAGGTTAGGAAGTGCAGCTCAGTTTCCACCTTATTTTGTGGGCAGTGTGCACATAGCCTGTCTTCTCTTGAGAGCCAGGTCTGCCTACGGCGGCCTTTCTCAATAGCAAGGCTATGCTCACTGAGTCTGTACATAGTCTACATAGTCTGTACATAGTACATAGCTTTCCTTAAGTTTGGGTCAGTCACAGTGGTCAGGTATTCTGCCACTGTGTACTCTCTGTTTAGGGCCAAATAGCATTCTAGTTTGCTCTGTTTATTTGTTTGTTCTTTCCAATGTGTCAAGTAATTCTCTTTTTGTTTTCTCATGATTTGGTTGGGTCTAATTGTGTTGTTGTTGTTGTTGTTGTTGTCCTGGGGCTCTGTGGGGTCTGTTTGTGTTTGTGAACAGAGCCCCAGGACAAGCTTACTTAGGGGACTCTTCTCTAAGTTCATCTCTCTGTAGGTGATGGCTTTGTTATGGAAGGTTTGGGAATCGCTTCCTTTTAAGTGGTTATAGAATTTAACGGCTCTTTTCTGGATTTTGATAATTAGCGGGTATTGGCCTAATTCTGCTCTGCATGCATTATTTGGTGTTTTACGTTGTACACGGAGGATGTTTTTGCAGAATTCTGCATGCAGAGTCTCAATTTGGTGTTTGTCCCATTTTGTGAATTCTTGGTTGGTGAGCGGACCCCAGACCTCAGAACCACTCTCTCTCTCTCTGACTGTCTGTCCGTGGGTATCATCATGGCTGCCTCTCTCCTGCATGAAGTTAAGACATACAGTACACCCTCTAGACCAGGGAAGGGCAACTTTGATGTGGGTGGGGGCCGCAGCGGCTCTCGGGTCTGCCTACCAACATCCATACCCACACATGCGAGCAGAGCCACACGTTTGCTTTACAGAACTTTTTTTGTTGCAGTTTTACTGTCAGTGAGTGCCATACAACAAGTAGAAAACTGCAGATGCACAACCAAGTTTGGAAATTGCACCTTGTGTATTCTACATTTTACCCCCGGCTCCTATGCCCCTGTATATGACACTAAAAGACAGTATATCATTATTACTAGTGCCAGGAGTTGTGAACTGACCATAAAATATAGATCATATTCATCATATAAAAAAAAAAAAAAAAAAACTGCTAAGACTATCTCAACTGTTGCAGTAGGTCAAAGGCCTTGTGGCCTAGCTAGCTAACCCTGACTCTAGCCTAGGCTCCTTATAACCATCTTGTCTCTGCTATCTGTATTACAGTGCTTAGTATAAAACCCTCTAGACTGATGTCAATTGTAGAGGGGTACTTACACAGATTATTCGGTGGAAATGTCACTGCTGAATACCGGGTAACTTTTTATACTAGGAGTGATGGTTGTTGGAACTTGTTGCTGCAGCTACAACAGGTCGTTTCCCCACGCATCGATCTCCTTGTGCAGCCAGAGCAATTACCTGCCAAATGGTAGGGCCTCAAGCAGAAAGTGTGGGAAAAAACGACATTAGTTCATATAATAGGCCTATTATATGGCAATAATGGGTAAATGTTACCCGACCAGACAGAACAAATAAACATAAACATTGTTTGAAATCATCTAGAGGCTATAGATAGCAGTGGAGGCAGGTGGCAGGAGCTATAGGAGGACGGGCTTATTGTAATGGCTGGAATGGAATTAATGGAACCGTATCAAACACATCAAACATATGAAACTACATGTTTGACTCCGTTCCATTAATTCCATTCCAGCCATTACAATGAGCCCGTCCTCCTATAGCTCCTCCCACCAGCCTCCACTGATAGATAGATCATCTATCTACCTGGCAAGCTATCTAGACCACTTAAAATCAGCTAAACAGGAACAAAATGAAGATAGCCCACAGATCAGGGCTATTTTCCAGTAGGCCTACCTAATGAATTCTAAAATAGGCTAGTTTACAGCATAGCAGGCTACATAGGCCTGCAATAGGATAATATAAATTTGGTTAATGATATCTAGACTAGAGTAGCCTAAACAAGAGCTCTTCGAAATGATATAGCTAGCCTATGCCTCTCTCACTTTATAGGCTATTGAACGGGACGGGCGGAGGAACCGGGACCCGCTTCAGAGAACTAAAGGGACGTCACGACGTGCCATTCGGCTGCGGGAGGGGGGGTGGATAACTAAATAATATATTACTGGTCACGTGGTGTAAGCAGGCTTCTGAATGATTTAAGAAGGCTCTCGCCTCCCTCCGCCCGCTGATGCGCGAGATGCTGCTGCTGCTGAAGAGAGAGAAGGAGAAGAGAGAGAGGGTCGAGATAGAGAGAAAAGAGAGAGAGGAGAGAGAGAGGCAGAGAGAGCGAGAAAGGGCGAGCCAGCGAGAGAGTAGAGAGAGAGAGAGACTGCAGCAGCAACCGACATGGAGCTCGAGCCTTTCCGGGGGAGAGCGAGCATCCTCTAATCCGCCAGGGTCACGGTAGAATGCGTAAGTGAATTTGTTTCTCTCTCTCTCATCCTTTCTCTCCATCGCTGTCCCACTCTCACTCACTCTGTCTGTGTCGTCATTGTTTATGTGTGTGTGAAAATGGCGTATTCGACCCTCGGTGTGTATGTGTGTCCTGCTGTTGATCGCGGTATTGTTTGATGATAAAATGCTTCCTTCTTGAGTTACACTTGCCGGGTGTGTGCGTGTGTGTGCGTGTGTATGTGTTTGGGGTGGGAACTCGCATCCCCGTTGTAGCTGCAGTAGACACCAGAAGAGAGGAGGAAGATACGATTTCGTTATTACATTACCCGACGTAAAGGTATTTGTTTATCAACAGCTAGGGTAAATGTTGAGATCTGCCTGATATCATCATGTAGGAGGCTAAATCTCATCTGATCGCTATTTTATCATAGAAGGACATCTATATATATATATAAGGCTACCGTCTGCTGTGTGTGTGTGTGTGTGTGTGTGTGAGAGAGAGACCGTACGAAATGGATGCTTATCATCCGGTTTGTAGCATCATGTCGGCGAGAGAGAGAGTGTGAGAGAGAGAGGGATCAAAGAGAGATCTGTAACTGCAGTATTGCGAGCAGAGCCTTCACACACATTCCTCTCTCTCTGTCTGAGAAGCCAAAAGCTGGAAACATTGATTTCAATTATTTAGGGCTGAGGTTTAAACACACACACACACACACACACACACACAAACACACACACACACACACACACACACACACACACACACACACACACACACACACACTGAGATGTTGAGACAGGTCTGTGTGCCAGAAAGCCTGGAGCCTGAGAACAAACTAATCTCTAATGACATGGCATGAGAGTTCTCTCTCTCTCTCTCTCTCTCTCCATCACCCATTCCTCCCATTCCTCCCTTTCTTACTCTAACTCTCTTCCTCACCCACTCTCTCCTCTCTCTGCTCTCCCACTCCTTTACATCTCCCTCTCTCCCTCTCTCCCTCCATCTGTGTGGTGCTGGCCATGGTGCTGAAAGCAGCAGTCATTAACAGGGATTATAAACTGGGTGGTTCAAACCCTGAATGCTGATTGGTTGACAGCCGTGTATGATAAAACATGTATTTTTACTGCTCTAATTACGTTGGTAACCAGTTTATAATAGCAATATAGTGTTGATCAATTCTTGATAATAGTCATGTCTGTTATGTTGTATTAGTTTGGCTACATTCCATTCATGCCAAGGAAGATCACAAGATGTTTTTAACCCTGATGGGGATACCAGCTCAATAATTCACCTCCTGTCATGGTGAGTTACATCGACTGCTCACTATAAGCTTGTTTGAAATTGATTTAGATCAATCATTCTGCCAACAGGTGTGTTTTGTGTGTGTGTGTAATGCGTAATGATGAAACATCACAGAGTAACAGGTTGCAGCTCTGTGTGTGTGTGTGTGTGTGTTTGTGTGTGTGTGTGTGTGTTTTCCCTTATACTGTGTGTTTTTGTATAAATGTTTGTTTGTGCAAAGTGCCCTTTGCTTGATTGCTTGATAGATTGGTGTGTGTGTGTGTGTGTGTGTGTGTGTGTGTGTGTGTAGATGATGTCATAACCCTTGTTCTACTGCATGTGTGACTCACCATCTCACAAGAACACACAACCTGATTTGGTTTGTGAATGGGAGATAGCCTCACTGACGTCACAGAGCCTGTCTGTGCATAAAAGCTAATACAATCACCTCCACAAACCTACACACACACACACACACACACACACACACACACACACACACACACACACACACACACACACACACACACACACACACACACACACACACACACACCATCACAGAGCCATCTGCATCTCCGTCATCAGCAGTACACCCCCTCCTACCAGACTACAGGACACGTAGATATATAGAGAGAAAGAGAGATAGAGAGAGAGGGGGGGGGTTGGGTGGCCTTGAGGGACAGGTGTGGGAGGTGTTTGTTCCTATTGTAATGTTATCTCTGTGATCTTATTGCATGTCTAATGAAAGGAAATGAATAGGTAGACTATAACTGTATTTTAATAGAATTACTCTCCTCCTCATCTTTCATCTCATCCTTTCTACTGGGGAGAGGAGAGGAAGACTAGAGTTTTACCAGATCAGGCCAAATGGTCGGGATAAACTCTGGGCTCTAGTGATATGTATAGCGTATTGGTGTGGTTACTAATCCTTTTAGATATGTCACAGTTTGGCAATATGGTTACCATAGTGATCAGATACAAGGTCATCCAAAGGAACACAGATATAGAGGGAGAGAGAGAGAGAGAGAGACAGAGAGAGAGAGAGAGAGAGAGAGAGAGAGAGAGAGAGAGAGAGTGGGGGAGATCAATTGAAACTGATAGGGAGAGGGTTGGACAGAGATATAAAAAGAGAGAGATGGAAGGCCACTTTCCAGCTGTCTTTCACACTCTCACTACACCCTTGAACTCAGCACTGGAGAGAGAAAGAGAGAGAGACTGAAAGAAAGGAAGAGAGAGAGAACATTTCTCCTGAGTCAGGTCATATACTAAATGATGACTTAGCTTTTCTCTGTCTGTGACCTACTCAGAAGAACAGTGGTTGCCATATCAGAACATTGCTGGTTGCCAGATTGGACTGAATCGGTTGCCAGGTTGGACTGAATCGGTTGCCAGGTTGGAATGAATCGGTTGCCAGATTGGACTGAATGAGGCTCTTACCTTTATTAAGGGACTGAGTTCCAGAAGCTGAATCAGGATGTACTGTACATTCTGTAAGTCAGACAGAATGTTGGCTGGAACACACAGCTAAGCACTGTCTTACAACAATAAATCATGCTCATTGATTGGCTGATTGGATAACGAACATTGATTATTATGGTGGATGATTAGGAAGCCAGATAACAGACAGATGGACAGACGGACAGACGGACAGAGTACGGCTGGACATTGTAATGGTGTGTTTACTCCTATTCCTCTAGTTAGGGAGGACAGATCATATTGCATTGTGTGTGAGATCAATACTGTGTCTGATGGAAACAGATGAGCTGTTTTATCAGTCTGCTGCTAATCCTTCCATCATCACAACTCCATCATCACCTCTCCATCATCACCACTCCATCATCATCCCTCCATCATCATATCTCCATCATCATCCCTCATCATCATCCTTCCATCATCATCCCTCCATCACACCCTCCATCATCACCTCTCCATCATCACCCCTCCATCATCATCCCTCCTTCATCATCCCTCATCATCATCCTTCCATCATCATCCCTCCATCATCATCCCTCCATCATCATCACCCTTCCATCATCATCCCTCATCATCAAATATCCATCATCACCCCTCCATCATCATCCCTCCATCATCATCCTTCCATCATCATCCCTCCATCATCATCCCTCCATCATCATCCCTCATCATCATCCCTCCATCATCACCCCTCCATCATCACCCCTCCATCATCATCTCTCCATCATCACCTCTCCATCATCATCTCTCCATCATCATCCCTCCATCATCATCCCTCATCATCCCTGCATCATCATCCCTCCATCATCATCCCTCCATCATCATCTTTTATGTTCTATTATTTACACTCTGCAGGGACAATAGCTGCCATGCCCACCACTCTCCTGTATTGTGCCTTGCTTTGTGGTTAAACTGAAACACACACACACACACACACACACACACACACACACACACACATACAACCACTGTGGTGAAACAGCTGGGTAATTGCAGGCCTCGTTTAAGTGGTTGATGGCTGAGAGGCGTGTGTGTGTAGTGTGTGTGTGTGTGTGTGTGTTCGATGATTGAGAGGTTCGTTGGCCCACTTTACATAAATGATTTCTCCCCCTCTTTCTGAGTGCAGCCAGAGGGGGAATAATCGAGAAATAAACAGAGAGAAAGAAAGAAAGATAATTGAGAGAGGGAAAGAGCTTGGCAGTAATAGCAGTAATCATAGCAGGTTATTTTCCTACCTGGGCCTTACATACTGACTGTGTATTAACTCTTATTCACTTTAGACCAAATGGTTTTATTCAATCATCTTCTGTGAGTGCAGTAGTTGACTGATTGGGCAGAGTACAGGGGATTTGTTGATCGAAGACCATGATTGTGTCTCAAATAGCGCCCTATTCCCTTTATACGGCACTACTTTTGACCAGTACTCTGGTCAAAAGAAGTGCACTATATCGGGAATAGGTTGCCATTTGGGACGCATACCATGTAATTCTTTGTCTATGGCTGTAATTATATTGTGTGTGCTTGTGTGGGCCTATAACAGAACAATGTGTACTGTCAGATTGGGGGGAGTGGAGGATAGGAGTTGAGTCCTCACAGTCCATCATCTCTGAGTTCATCTCAGGTCAGATCTAATCAGGAAGTGATGATGACTCACAAGACGTTACAACACAACACAGTCATCTGGAACATACACACATACACACACACACACACGGATATGAACTGTCATCTATGACGTGGTGTAATGAGATGGTTGCTATAACAACAGGTCTACAGGGACCAGCTGATAATTAGTTCTCTGTGTTCAGGTAGAAACTAAATGTGTCTGTATGTGTGTGTGTTTACAATAAAGGATGGATAACCTGCCATACCTGCCATATCTTCCCCAATGTGACTGTAACTGTCAAACAGCTGTGGACACATTTACATTTACATTTTAGTCATTTAGCAGACGCTCTTATCCAGAGCGACTTACAGTTAGTGAATACATATCTTTTTATACTGGCCCCCCGTGACACGACACAGACATGGAGTCATATATTGTCAGCTGTACTGTACTGTATGTGTAAAAACATGGTGTCTTCTGTTACAGATTGACACCTGAGACAACAGACAACACACGTCTATATCAGCATGACGAACTGCTGACACCCCCCTCACCTGACTACCAGAGAGAGAAAGACGGAAAGAAGAGAGAACACACTTTTCATCCTCCCATCCTCCCATCCTCTCTCCCACTCAACCCATCTGGACAAGGAGAAACGTTATTTTCCAGAGAGGAGGAAGTGAACGTCAGAGGATTTTGACCTCTAACCCCTGACCTGTGACCTCAGTATGTCAGGTCTGCGTGGTAAGCTGCAGCGTGTCCAGTGGCGGTCAGGATGGCACTCCTTCACCTCCAGAGTCCTCAGGACCAAACCTGTAGAGAGCATGTTGGACTCTGGGACAGGTAGGTGTTTACAGGGGGGTCTCTAGGGGTGTGTGAAGGTGGTAATGTGTGTGTGTGTGTGGAGGGGGGGTATATGTGTGGGTATACAGTATGTGTGAATATATGTGTGTACGTTATGTTAACATGTGGGTTTTATGTTAAGGTGTGTGTTTGTATGCTAATGTCAGTGTGTGTGTGCAGGTGGTACCAGCAGCCATGGCACCAAACTAGCGAGGGTGTTGTCCACGGTAGACCTGGTGTCACTAGGGGTGGGCAGCTGCGTTGGCACGGGGATGTACGTGGTCTCCGGGCTGGTTGCTAAGGAGATGGCCGGACCTGGCGTCATCGTCTCCTTCATCATCGCTGCTGTCGCCTCTATACTGTCAGGTAAGAACACACACTTACACACACACACACACACACACTTACACACACACACACACACATCTACAGCTACATGATATTTGTGTGTCTCCCCTTCAGGAGTGTGTTATGCTGAATTTGGGGTGCGCGTTCCCAAGACAACGGGCTCGGCCTACACCTACAGCTACGTGACAGTGGGGGAGTGTGTGGCCTTTTTCATTGGCTGGAACCTGATCCTGGAGTACCTGATTGGTACAGCCGCGGGGGCTTCGGCTCTCAGCAGCATGGCGGACTCACTAGCCAATAAAAGCATCTCTACGTTTATGACAACACACATCGGAACACTCAACGGCCTGGGTGAGTCTGGAGGGGGGAGGAGAGGGGGGAGGAGAGGGGGAGGGGAGGGGGGTGTGGAAGTGAGGAGGGTGTGTGTGGAGTTTCCAGTTGCTGTGACATCATATTCCCTGAGACCTGGGCTGTGTCCAGCATAGAAATATATTGCATAGAACAGCCATGCCTTTCTGACAGGCAGAGTAATAATACAAGTCAGGAGGTTTGACCTTCCTGAATGTGAGCCTGAAGTCTAGAGTGGCTAGCAGTGTAGAAACAGACAGTGAAAGCTCATTCCTCAACATAACAGATGAACACTACTTTTCCTCTTTGTGGATTGTATCGAGGGTTATGCTACAGTGTTGTGATATTTGTGTGACAGCCTAGGAACTGTGGAAACAGACAGAGGGAGACAAAATCTCTCTAACAGGAAAAGGAAATGGTAACTTTCCAACAGCTGGCCATCTAGCCTGCCATCCACACACACACACACACACACACACACACACACACACACATACACACACACACACACACACACACACTGCTGGTACGGTGCATGACTGTTGACAGTGTGTGTTCATGTGTGTTCTGCTGGTTCAGTTTTTGATAATGGTGGGGCCCAGGCGTCTAATGTAAGCTCTGTTACAGTAAACTATGATATAGGCCCTCGTGTGAACCATTTTAACTTTGAGCCTGTTTCTTATGCTGAGGACTATAAAGCACTAAAGGCAATAGACACTAAAAAGTCTGCAGGTCCAGACAACCTGGATCCCTCTTAAAGATAGCAGCTGGTATTATTACTGAACCTGTAGCTTCACATTTTCAACTTGAGTCTCTTGACCAATTCTATACCCAGCATTTGGAAATCAGCGTATGTCCTCCCACTGCTAAAGGGTGGAGATCCCTCAGATGCTATGAACTATCATCCTATCGCCAGACTCCCTATCCTGGCAAAAGTCTGAGTCCCTAGTGAACTCACAGTTAACAAACATCTTAATTGAAAAGAACATACTGAGCGGGGTTCAGTCTGGCTTTAGATCGGGGCACAGCACCACAACTGCAGCTATGGCAGTGGCAAATGACATCATACATGCACTTGATAAAAAGCAACATTGTGCTGCTCTGTTTGTTGATTTATCAACGGTATTTGATTCAGTTGACCATGAATTGTTGCTAGCTAGACTCAGTAACATTGGTCTCAGTGAAGGGGCAGTAAGTTGGTTTAGGAACTATCTTTCTGACAGAACACAATGTGTATATGCTGACAATCACAAGTCTAGCTTTCTTGCGATTAATAGAGGTGTGCCCCAGGGTTCCATTTTAGCTCCTGTGTTGTTCTCAATTTGTATTAATGATTTGGGAAATGGGATGCAACCAGCAAAGTTGCATCTACAGTGGGGAGAACAAGTATTTGATACACTGTCGATTTTGCAGGTTTTCCTACTTACAAAGCATGTAGAGGTCTGTAATTGTTATCATAGGTACACTTCAACTGTGAGAGATGGAATCTAAAACAAAAATCCAGAAAATCACATTGTATGATTTTTAAGTAATTCATTTGCATTTTATTGCATGACATAAGTATTTGATCACCTACCAACCAGTAAGAATTCCGGCTCTCACAGACCTGTTAGTTTTTGTTTAAGAAGCCCTCCTCTTCTCCACTCATTACCTGTATTAACTGCACCTGTTTGAACTCGTTACCTCTATAAAAGACACCTGTCCAAACACTCAATCAAACAGACTCCAACCTCTCCACAATGGCCATGACCAGAGAGCTGTGTAAGGACATCAGGGATAACATTGTAGACCTGCACAAGGCTGGGATGGGCTACAGGACAATAGGCAAGCAGCTTGGTGGGAAGGCAACAACTGTTGGCGCAATTATTAGAAAATGGAAGAAGTTCAAGATGACGGTCAATCGGTCTGGGGCTCCATGCAAGATCTCACCTCGTGGGGCATCAATGATCATGAGGAAGGTGAGGGATCAGCCCAGAAATACACGGCAGGACCTGGTCAATGACCTGAAGAGAGCTGGGACCACAGTCTCAAAGAAAACCATTAGTAACACACTACGCCGTCATGGATTAAAATCCTGCAGCGCACGCAAGGTCCCCCTGCTCAAGCCAGCGCATGTCCAGGCCCATCTGAAGTTTGCCAATGACCATCTGGATGATCCAGAGGAGGAATGGGAGAAGGTCATGTGGTCTGATGAGACAAAAATATAGCTTTTTGGTCTAAACTCCACTCGCCGTGTTTGGAGGAAGAAGAAGGATGAGTACAACCCCAAGAACACCATCCCAACCGGGAAGCATGGAGGTGGAAACATCATTCTTTGGGGATGCTTTTCTGCAAAGGGGACAGGACGACTGCACCGTATTGAGGGGAGGATGGATGGAGCCATGTATCGCGAGATCTTGGCCAACAACCTCTTTCCCTCAGTAAGAGCATTGAAGATGGGTTGTGGCTGGGTCTTCCAGCATGACAACGACCCGAATCACACAGCCAGGGCAACTAAGGAGTGGCTCCGTAAGAAGCATCTCAAGGTCCTGGAGTGGCCTAGCCAGTCTCCAGACCTGAACTCAATAGAAAATCTTTGGAGGGAGCTGAAAGTCTGTATTGCCCAGCGACAGCCCCGAAACCTGAAGGATCTGGAGATGGTCTGTATGGAGGAGTGGGCCAAAATCCCTGCTGCAGTGTGTTCAAACCTGGTCAAGACCTACAGGAAACGTATGATCTCTGTAATTGCAAACAAAGGTTTATGTACCAAATATTATGTTCTGCTTTTCTGATGTATCAAATACTTATGTCATGCAATAAAATGCAAATTAATTACTTAAAAATCATACAATGTGATTTTCTGGATTCCGTCTCTCACAGTTGAAGTGTACCTATGATAAAAATTACAGACCTCTACATGCTTTGTAAGTAGGAAAACCTGAAAAATCGGCAGTGTATCAAATACTTGTTCTCCCCACTGTATATGCAGATGATACAGTCATATATTCATGTGCTCCTTCTCTGGTTCAGGCTATTGAAGAGCTTCAGACTGCTTTTCAGTCACTGCAGGTCTCCCTTTATGGTCTCAAACTGGTCTTGAATGTACAAAAACAAAAATCATGACCTTTACCAGAGCAAGCACTCAGCCAGAGAAGGTTAGCATTGTCACATCTGGTGGCTTATCCATTGAAAAAGTGTCATCCTACAAATACCTAGGTACATGGTTGGATGACAAGTTGTCCTTTAAAGTTCATATGGATAATCTTGTGAGGAAGCTTCAATTGAAACTGGGTTTATTTTCGTAATAAGGCTTGCTTCACGCTTATGGCTAGAAAGAAGCTTGTTCAGGCCACTTTTCTCTCTGTAATTGATTAAGGTGACTTGTTGTATATGCATGCAGCCTCCTCTGTCTTACAGAGACTGAACTCTGTTTATCATGCATCCTTGCTCTTTATTACAAATGCCAAGTCACTCACCCACCATTGCACCTTGTACCAAATGGTGGGTTGGACCTCACTTTATATGCGCAGAAAGCTACATTTGTATGTGTTCATCTACAAAGCCCTTTTGGGTAAACTCCCTCTTTACCTCTGTAGTCTGGTCTCCATCACCACCATCAGTTACCATACCCAGTCTGCTAGGTGGTTGCTACTGTAGTCTGGTCTCCATCACCACCAGCAGTTACCATACCCAGTCTGCTAGGTGGTTGCTACTGTAGTCTGGTCTCCTTCACCACCAGCAGTTACCATACCCAGTCTGCTAGGTGGTTGCTACTTAAAGTCCCCAGGACATGTACAGTATTAGGCAAGACTGCCTTCTCGTCTTGTGCACCAGAGGCATGGAATAGTCTACAATCCATGCTTCATCTAGATATGTTAGTGCCACTGAATGAATTTACATTTTTGATAGAGACTGTTACAGAGGAGTGTAAATGCTTATTTTAGGCTGGATCATGTTGTTGAATTGTATTGTTTTGTTGTATGTTTTAATTCTGTAATGTATTGATTGTTGCGGTCTTCTTGGCCAGGTCTCCCTTGAAAAAGAGACTCTGGGTCTCAATGGGCTTTTCCTGGTTACATTTTTTATTTTTACCTCTCGATGTGGTATGTATTTAACTCCCTCTCTCCCTCTCCTCCTCCCCTACCTCACCCCTCCTCTCTCCCTCCCTCCTCCCTCCCTCCCTCCTCCCCTCCCTCCACTCCCCCTCTAGGTAAAGGAGAGCA
>NW_028161286.1:0-101425 GCF_964263955.1 Coregonus lavaretus
ACACAGAAGGGTTGTGTGTAACTTAGTCCAAAAAACGGTTTATTTTATCTACTTTTAACATTCTGTCATAGAGAGCACATATTCAACTTCATAAAACACACATTTTCCCATCTAGAGGTTAAATAAAATGTATGTACTATAGTAAGTGCCTATTAAGTGCCAAATAAAGTAACTGGGTTGACCGTAACAGGGTTGACAATTTAATTTTAAATCAGCCATAAATCCCCACATGACAGGGGTATTGGAAGCTTGTTGTATGCAACAGGGAGTGGCAAATGAATGTTTTAACAATAAAAAACGTATATATATTTTTTATTTTTTTGCTTGTCTATCTATGGGTAACATGGTTGACATGTTATGCTCGACCCGTTCAGTTTTCCACCACAAAACACTAGAAAATGGCCAAAAAGAGTAGAACCAGCTACATTATGATTTGACTATTAGATGTTCAATATTTATTTAGAAAAAAATATTTAAAAAGGAATAATTTCACAATATTAAAACGAGAGTTTAGTTCACGTAATAGGGTTGACCTTAAAATGAGGGACAGACGTAAATTAATCACTAATCACATAAAATAAATCATCTTCAGAAATGACTTTGTCAAAGCAACAAAATAACTAAGTCCTCACAATTTCAATTCTAGTAACTTGGCTTCCGGAGGTTGGGTTGATGACGTGGCAGGTGGCAGTGTGGTAGGCACAGCTTGTCCCATGAATTAATCATAAAAATGTAGGATTAGCTGATAACTGTGAAACAAACATTCAATATAATATAGAGAACCTTGAACTATTTATTGATCAGCATTTTGATATGCTCCAAAAAGAATCAGATACATCGAAGCGAACAAGAGAAGACCTTTCCTCGAGCTCTGCGAGCGAAACTGAAGGGAAGCCGCCGTCTAAATGTTCTAATTTAACATTGGAGGCGGAGGTTTTTACTGTCTCCAGAAGATAAAAAAGCTGAATCTATTGCCTGGGCTACTGGGGGATGTTCAGGCCTTAAAAACAGGAATGGAATACAGTAATAAAATGATGGAAGAAATACGATAAGATAAAATATGATATTGAAAACTACAGTGGGGGAGGGAAGGCCCCGTCCAATCGTAGCTATGCTAACTCACTACAAAATGAAAATTGCCTTGTTACAACAGGGTAGGGAACTGAAGAACACCCCATTCTCTATGAATGAACAATTTCCCCAAGAAAAAGTGGAGAGAAGACGTGCCTTGTACCCCACTTTCAAAAGGCTCTGAGCAGAGAAGCAGAATGTTCGTCTAGTGGTCGATAAATTGTATGTAAAATGACCAAATGTTCAAGGACTCAAGTGATAGCTACCTCTTGCTGTAGTTGTCCCGATACACATTTGCACCGCATTACATAGTACAATTGTCACTCGTTTCATGAAACTAGGCATCTGTCGCGCGTCACTACTTCACAGGAGAGCCATTTGAACGTTAACTTTTTTTTAAATCAAAATGCGTTTTTTGGGCAGAAATACATTCTGGAGCATGTGAACTTTCATGTGCCTTAATAACAAACTTGTATGCCATCTGTAAATACGAATACAATTGTTAAATTACGAGCCTATTTTGTTTAGACACAGAAATAGACAGCAACCTTCCTTCTAGCCATGATTGGCTGTGAAAATGAGTTGGTTGGACATGCCGAGAGATGAGTTTGGATTGGTCTGCCATGTAACATGCTTCTGTCTATTTGAGCTGGTAAGTATGTGTGGTAGGTAATCCTTTCTAACGTGGCTTTTTTAAAGATATCACGTAGTAGAACTGCAAATGTGTTGCTCTCCACTTTCTGGAGGACCGAGTTTTGAAATCAGTGGAATTAGAGTATAATAGCTAATGAGATGGAGAAAATTCTGGTGTTTGATTGCAAATATGCAGACAGAGTCGAAAAGAGAACACACAGAAGTCTGTTGTAAAACACCCGTCTCCGGATAACATCTTCAAACTAAGGGCAACCATGGCATCCGTGACAGAGGGAGAAGCGTCCATCCATGGATACAGGTAAGACAGTCTAGCTAGCTACATTTTCAGATATTACACGTTTCTAGTTTTGTCAGAAAGTCATTTTCAAATCAAGTTAAAGTGTACTGTTAGCTAGCTAGCTAATGTTAGCTGGCTGGCTCGCTAGCTAACGTTACATGTATGATCTGTGTAGTAATATTATTCGTATCTCAGAGCCATGTGCTTTGCTAGTTATAGACTAATGTTAGCTAGCTAACATTGAACCTGGTTGGTTAGCTACGTGTAGATTCATGTAGGGTAGTAATGTCATGAGTTGGGATTATGGATCATTGTTTAGCTAGCTAGCTACATATCTTAACAAAAGACTCCACTATGGTAACCATTTGAATAGAATATACATGATATCACTTCGACAACTGTTGATAGACGTAGCTGATAAATTCTCTCTGGCTATCTACTTCGATTTCAGAGCCCTCTCGTCTGAGTGTGCCAGAGCGCAGAATAATGTACACATTTACGAATGCTCAACACTCATTGAATATGGCCGGTGTCAGTAAACGTTGGCAAAAAAGCATAAATAAATTGTTGCCAGCAGCACAGTTGCAGTCACCAATGCTCTGGATAACATAAAAACAGCCTAACAAGCTCTGCTAGGGCGAGTAAAATGGTCAGAGTGAGCTGTTCTCTCATTTGTGTCTGGAAGTTGCTAGCAAGCTAGCCAACGTTAGCAAGTTATCTTGAGTTGAGAAAGCTGTTGTTAGGTCAGAACACTCGGATCAACCCTACTCCTCGGCCAGAGCGTCCAGTGTGCGCTCTGAACGCTCCGAGAGCGAAACGCTCTGAATTTACGAAGGGACAATCTGACAACGCTCTGAATTTACGAACGCCCAGAGCACACTCTGGCACGCCAGATTAACCAGCCATTAGTCTTGAAATATTTGGTTGTTTAGTAGATGGCCTCACATGCAACTCCTTAAAGAGATGGGTGGGGCTAAAGCTTAAGAGGGTGTGAACGTTGCTGAATGTGTGTAGACAAAGAAGAGCTCTCCACTAGGTGTACCAAAACATTCAAAGGCAATTTTCTCAAAAGTGAGGTTACGGATTTATCAACTTTCAAAGCAGAATTACTTTCCCATTGTTCCTCAACTGTACTGTATGATATACCATTTTCTAGCTCTGTGTCTCTACTTTTATCCAATGTAAAAAACAATTTTGCTACATAAGGCCGAATAGAGCCGTTCGGTCACAATTAAGGATTCATTTGTTTTTCACAAAAACATGTCTTCATGCAGTATGGAACCGTGGACTATGTGAACTTAAAATAAGGTTGGACTTATGGTAATAGAAAATGGATATGATGAACTTATCCTTTTCTAAATTAGGCAATATGGAACTTGGGACTATATGGACTTAAAATCAGGTTTTGATTTAGGGGAAGGCGAAGATAGGTAAGGCTGACCATTTTTTATTTTTCATTTATTTAATTTGAAGATTGCACAGTAGTACATTAGAAATACCAAGGTAGTTTTTTGTTTTGTTTTATACAGTGGGGAAAAAACTATTTAGTCAGCCACCAATTGTGCAAGTTCTCCCACTTAAAAAGATGAGAGAGGCCTGTAATTTTCATCATAGGTACACGTCAACTATGACAGACAAAATGAGAATTTATTTTCAAGAAAATCACATTGTAGGATTTTTTATGAATTTATTTGCAAATTATGGTGGAAAATAAGTATTTGGTCAATAACAAAAGTTTCTCAATACTTTGTTATATACCCTTTGTTGGCAATGACACAGGTGAAACGTTTTCTGTAAGTCTTCACAAGGTTTTCACACACTGTTGCTTGTATTTTGGCCCATTCCTCCATGCAGATCTCCTCTAGAGCAGTGATGTTTTGGGGCTGTCGCTGGGAAACACGGACTTTCAACTCCCTCCAAAGATTTTCTATGGGGTTGAGATCTGGAGACTGGCTAGGCCACTCCAGGACCTTGAAATGCTTCTTACGAAGCCACTCCTTCGTTGCCCGGGCGGTGTGTTTGGGATCATTGTCATGCTGAAAGACCCAGCCACGTTTCATCTTCAATGCCCTTGCTGATGGAAGGAGGTTTTCACTCAGAATCTCACGATACATGGCCCCATTCATTCTTTCCTTTACACGGATCAGTCGTCCTGGTACCTTTGCAGAAAAACAGCCCCAAAGCATGATGTTTCCACCCCCATGCTTCACAGTAGGTATGGTGTTCTTTGGATGCAACTCAACATTCTTTGTCCTCCAAAAACGACGAGTTGAGTTTTTACCAAAAAGTTCTATTTTGGTTTCATCTGACCATATGACATTCTCCCAATCCTCTTCTGGATGATCCAAATACACTCTAGCAAACTTCAGACGGGCCTGGACATGTACTGGCTTAAGCAGGGGGACACGTCTGGCACTGCAGGATTTGAGTCCCTGGCGGCGTAGTGTGTTACTGATGGTAGGCTTTGTTACTTTGGTCCCAGCTCTCTGCAGGTCATTCACTAGGTCCCCCCGTGTGGTTCTGGGATTTTTGCTCACCGTTCTTGTGATCATTTTGACCCCACGGGGTGAGATCTTGCGTGGAGCCCCAGATCGAGGGAGATTATCAGTGGTCTTGTATGTCTTCCATTTCCTAATAATTGCTCCCACAGTTGATTTCTTCAAACCAAGCTGCTTACCTATTGCAGATTCAGTCTTCCCAGCCTGGTGCAGGTCTACAATTTTGTTTCTGGTGTCCTTTGACAGCTCTTTGGTCTTGGTCATAGTGGAGTTTGGAGTGTGACTGTTTGAGGTTGTGGACAGGTGTCTTTTATACTGATAACAAGTTCAAACAGGTGCCATTAATACAGGTAACGAGTGGAGGACAGAGGAGCCTCTTAAAGAAGAAGTTACTGGTCTGTGAGAGCCGGAAATCTTGCTTGTTTGTAGGTGACCAAATACTTATTTTCCACCATAATTTGCAAATAAATTCATAAAAAATCCTACAATGTGATTTTCTGGATTTTTTTTCTCAATTTGTCTGTCATAGTTGACATGTACCTATGATGAAAATTACAGGCCTCTCTCATCTTTTTAAGTGGGAGAACTTGCACAATTGGAGGCTGACTAAATACTTTTTTTCCCCACTGTATGATATTGCCTAATTGTAGAGGTCAGGTATATTATGACTTAAAAGCTGTTACATAGTGTGGCCATTGTTCGCGGATGTGAATCAGAACGATTAGCTTTTAAGACAACATGTAATAAATATGAATAGATCTAATGTAGGGCTAGGATGAAGGATTATAACATTAAAAACCTGTCCAGGTTATCTATTGAAGTAGGCCTATACGATCCCAAAATAATTGCTGTCATTATCCTTTTACATAAAAAAAATAAATCTCAATATAAAATCTGTAAAGGGCATATTATTGTTCCGATTCACAACGGCAAATGGATTAGGTATTGTCAACAGAGTTGTTGTCACTATTAGTGTGTGGTGGGCTGGTTAACACTGGGATAAACTGATTAAAGTTAACGGTAGAACCAACACAATAATTGGCTTATGGAAGCACTTCTCTAAGTGAGAGGTATATTCTTTATTTATATCTAAGCTATTTACACTACCTTTTATGTTATTGATTCTAATGATATAGGCATAGGTGTCAAACAGCCGAGGTGATAGAGCGACAACCCTGGAATAAAAACAAAATGTGGGTGGGTGGAGAGTGGAGTGGTTTTACAGGTTTACTCGCTCTGGAATGTCAGTAATGCATGTATTCTTGGCTATCGTGCCATGGCTGTGTCAGGGTCGATTGTAAGTTAAACTTAGGTATTCCTTTATGGGTAGTGTGAAGTTTAAGACACATTTTCACTGGCAGTCATTAGTGGCCGTTAAAATCTATGAAATAACACAAATGGAATCATGTAGTAACCAAAAAAGTGTTAAACAAATCAAAATATATTTTAGATTCTTCAAAGTAGACACCCTTCCCCATGATGAAAGCTTTGCACACTCTTGGCATTTTCTCAACCAGCTTCAGGAGGTAGTCACCTAGAATGCATTTCCATTAACAGGTGTGCCTTCTTAAAAGTTAATTTGAGGAATTGATTTCCTTCTTAATGCGTTTGAGCCAATCAGTTGTGTTGTGACAAGGTAGGGTTGGTATACAGAAGATAGCCTTATTTGGTAAAAGACCAAGTCCATATTATGGCAGGAACAGCTCAAATAAGCAAAGAGAAACAACAGTCCATCATTACTTTAAGACATGAAGGTCAGTCAATACGGAACATTTCAATAACTTTTTCTTCAAGTGCAGTCACAAAAACCATCAAGCGCTATGATGAAACTGGCTCTCATGAGGACTGCCACAGGAAAGAAAGACCCAGAGTTACGTCTGCTGCAGAGGATAAGTTAATTAGAGTTAACTGCACCTCAGATTGCATCCCAAATAAATGCTTCACAGAGTTCAAGTAACAGACACATCTCAACATCAACTGTTCAGAGGAGACTGTGTGAATCCACTACTAAAGGACACCAATAAGCATAAGAGACTTTCTTGGGCCAAGAAACACGAGCAATTAGACCGGTGGAAATTTGTCCTTTGGTCTGATGAGTCCAAATTGGATATTTTTGGTTTCAACTGCCGTGTCTTTGTGAGACGCAGTGTAGCTCAGTTGGTAGAGCATGGCGCTTGCAATGCCAGGGTTGTGGGTTCGTTTCCCACGGGGGGCCAGTATGAAAAAATGAATGCACTCACTAACTGTAAGTTGCTCTAGATAAGAGCGTCTGCTAAATGACTAAATGTAAAATGTGAACGGATGATCTCCGCATGTGTATTTCCCACAGTAAAGCATGGAGCAGGAGGTGATATGGTGTGGGGGTGCTTTGCTGGTGACACTGTCTGTGATTTATTTAGAATTCAAGGCACACTTAACCAGGATGGCTACCACAGCATTCTACAGTGATACGCCATCCCATCTGGTTTGCGCTTAGTAGGTCTATCATTTGTTTTTCAACAGGATAATGACCCAAAACACACCTCCAGGCTGTGTAAGGGGCTATTTGACCAAGGAGAGTGATGGAGTGCTGCATCAGATGACCTGGCCTCCACAATCACCCAACCTCAACCCAATTTAGATGGTTTGGGATGAGTTGGACCGCAGAGTGACGAAAAAGCAGCCAACAAGTGCTCAGCATATGTGGGAACTCCATCAAGACTGTTGGAAAAGCATTCCTCATGAAGCTGGTTGAGAGAATGCCAAGAGTGTGCAAAGCTGTCATCAAGGCAAAGGGTGGCTACTTTGAAGAATATAAAATCTAAAATATACTACTACATGATTCCATATGTGTTAGTTCATAGTTTTGATGTCTTCACTATTATTCTACAATGTAGAAAATAGTGAAAATAAAGAAAAACGCTTGAATGATTAGGTGTGTCCAAACTTTTGACTGGTACTGTAGGTTCAGCAGATCCCCTTATTGTATGGGACAATTTTAAATGTAGAGACCATTCAATAAAATACTCATCATTAAAACAAAAGCAGTTTAGATCAAAAGAGATGGAAATAGAGGAAATAACAGCGCAGGTAGATGGTAATGGAAACTGTTATATAGAGTCACAAAATATGTTAGAGGAAAAACAAAAATAATTGGAGGTACTTATTCAACAACGATCAAGTGTAATGTATTACAAAAATAAAGCAAATTGAATGGAAAATTGTGAAAAATGCACAAAATGTTTCTTGAATGTTCAACATAGAAATGCTACCAATAAGAATTTACAGAAACTCGTTACAAATGATGGAGTCATCCATGATTCACCAAATGATATTTTGAAAGAGGAAGCAAAATATTTTAAACATATGTTTTCTTATCAGTCTCCTCCATTTCCACTGAATGATGTTAACTGTAATTATTTATTTCCTAGTAACTTTTTGAGGCAATTCAATCTTTTCAGTCTGGAAAAACACCAGTAGAGGTATTTCAGACCTTTTTTGATGTACTCAAAGATCCATTATTTGCATGTTTTAATTACTCCTATAAAAATGGTAGACTTTCAGGAACTCAACAAGAAGGTCTGATTTCATTACTACTAAAACAGGACCCAGGTGGTAAGTATAAATATAAAGTCCATTTAAAAAACTGGAGGCCTCTTACACTGCAATGTTGTCATGCATAAATCCTGGTGAAATGGATAGCACATAGAAAAAAAATGTTTTTTACCAGATATTGTTCATCCTGATCAGACAGGTTATTTTACATGGATTATATATTGGAGATAATTATATACGACAATTACTTGAAACAATTGAACATTATGAAACATCAAAGATACCAGGCCTGGTCTTCATAGCAGATTTTGAAAATGTGTTTTATAAAGTATGACTAGAATTCATATATAAATGCCTGGATTACTTTAATTTCGGTGAATCTCTTATACAATGGGTTAAAGTTATGTACAGCAACCCCAGATGAAAAATAGTAAATAATGGTTACTTCTCAGAAAGTATTGAGCTTTTAAGAGGCGTAAAACAAGGCTGTCTGTTGTCTCCATATCTATTTATTATGGCCATTGAAATGCTAGCTATTAAAATTAGATCCAAAAAGAACATCAAGGGGTTAGAAAACCAGGGGAAAAAAACAAAAGTGTCAATGTATACCGATTACTCAAGTTTTTCCTTAAGTCCACAATCTGGATCCCTGCACAGTCTCATTGAAGATCTTGATAACTTTTCTAGCCTCTCTGAACTAAAACCTAATTATGACAAGTGTACCATATTACGTATTGGATCGTTAAAGGACACAGTGTTTACACTACCTTGTAGTTTAACAATAAAATGGGCAGATGGGGAAGTAGACATACTTGGTATTCACATCTAAAAAATATAAATGAACTTACCACAATCCATTTCAGTAGAAAGTTTGCAAAAATAGATAAGATTCTGCAACCATTGAGAGGTAAATACTTGTCTATTTATGGAAAAATCACTTTGATTAACTATTTGGTCCTATCACAGTTTACTTACTTACTAATGGTGCTGCCTACTCCAGACGACTCGTTTAAAAAAAATCATATGAACAAAATATATTTCATTTTATTTGGAATGCTAAGCCAGACAAATTTAAACGTGCCTATTTATATAATGAATATGAGTTTGGGGGGCTAAAATTATTCAATATTAAAGCTTTAAACCTCTCACTAAAAACTTCTCTCATACATAAGTTATACTTAAACACAAAATGGTTCTCCAGTAAATTATTCAGAAAGGCTCATCCTTTGTTCAAAAATGGCCTTTTTGCCTTTATACAGATTACAACTTCTCATTTCCGACTAATTGAAAATTACATTTTGTTTAAAGTATTGCCCTTTCTTAAACAAGCCATACAAAGCTGGTTACAATTTCCATTTCATCCTTCAGAAAATATAGAACAAATATTACAACAAATGTTATGGTTGAACTCAAATATACTGATTAATTAAAAAAAACATTATTTATGGAAAAAATGTTTTAAAATTATATTATATTTATTCATTATATTATGAAAAGGAATGGTGGAGTTATGTCACATATGCAGCTATCAAAAATATATGGGAATGTCTGCTCAATCCAAAGTTACAACCAGCTGATTGCAGCATTACCACAAAAATGGAGGAGGCAAGTGGAAAAGGGAGAAGGTAGGGAACTTGTTTGCCTGCCATATATTAAAGATACAAATTGGCTGAAAGGAATTGGCATAAATAGAAAAATATACCGGTTTCATTTGAGGACAAAAATGTTGACAGCTGCGCCATACAGGTTGCTAAATAAATGGGAAGAGATTTTCGATGTACCGATTCCATTCCACATGGTTTATGATCTGGTACAAAAAACAACACTTGATTCGACACTTTGAGTTTTTTAATTTAAATTACTATACAAAATTATTTCCACCAACAGAATGCTATATATATGGGGCATACAACAATCTCAGCTCTAGATTTTGCTGCGAAGAGACAGAATCACTAGATAATTTATTATGGTATTGCCCCTATGTAGCTTGTTTCTGGTGACAGGTTCAGGAATGGTTAAGAAATCACAACATTCACTTAAAATGTACCTCTCAAATAGCTGTGTTGGGTGATTTATATACATATATATATATATATATGTATATACATATATATATATATATATATATATATATATATATATATATATATATATATATATATATATATATATATATTCACAATGATGGTGAAACTTGCAGAAATGTAGGGATTAAGTGGGTTAAAATCTTCCTAGAAGTCCCACAGGGTTGACGGAGGGACATGTCAAAATACATAATTATGGCACTTTAGCAAGCCTTTAATCATGTAAAAAATCTGATTTTTGGAATGTCCCATATGGTCTATATTAAGATCACTTCATTTAATATAACAGGCTTTTAAAATTCAATATTGGTGCACAATTTCTACTGAAAATATCAAAGGACGCAAAATACACTATTTTCGTGGAACGACCCAGAAACAGTCACAGATGGACACAAACGACAATAGACAATGCATGCATAGCATGCACACACACATACGTAACTACATACACACACACAAACACCCCCAAGTCTATATTTTAGTGTCAAGTTCCGGTAATAGATTGAACAATGGAATAATGAGGTCTCCGCACAACACTTAAATCAGACACAATTTCAGAGTTTTAATTTGCTAAGCTTCAGTCGTTTAATATGTGCGGCAGATCATCTTAATACACTGAAAGACAAAATGGAAGGTTGGAACTTATTCTATGTTTGTGTGTGTTCCATAGGATGCCAATGGTCAAAAGTTCAGCTACACACAAAAAAAAGTAAGGCAACCAGATGCAATGGGATTGTGAGTTTGCACAACTTTGGGCATAGAGTGCATACGGAAGATATTCAGACCTCTTGACATTTTCCACATTTTGTTACGTTACAGCCTTATTCTAAAATGGATTAAATTAAAAAGACTCCTCATCAATCTACACACAATACCCCATAATGACAAAGCGAAAACAGGTTTGTAGAAATTTTTGCTAATTTATTACAAATAAAAACAGAACCCTTTGCTATGACACTCAAAATTGAGCTCAGGTGCATCCTGTTTCCATTGATCATCCTTGAGATGTTTCTACAACTTGATTGGAGTCCACCTGTATTAAATTCAATTGATTGGACATGATTTGGAAAGGCACACACATGTCTATATAACGTCCCACAGTTGACAGTGCATGTCAGAGCAAAAACCAAGCCATGTGGTCGAAAGGAATTGTCTGTAGAGCTCCGAGACAGGATTCTGTCAAGACACAGATCTGGAGAAGGGTACCAAAAACATTTCAGCAGCATTAAAGGTCCCCAACAACACAGTGGCCTCCATCATTCTTAAATGGAAGAAGTTTGGAACCACCAAGATTCTTCCTACAGCTGGAAGCCCGGCCAAACTGAGCAATAGGGGGAGAAGGGCCTTAGTCAGGGAGGTGACCAAGAACCCAATGGTCATTCTGACAGAGTTCCAGCGTTCCTCTGTGAAGATAGGAGGACAACCATCTCGTCAGCACTCCACCAATCAGGCCTTTATGGTAGAGTGGCCAGACGGAAGCCACTCCTCAGTAAAAGGCACATGAAAGCCCGCTTGGAGTTTGCAAAATACACCTTAAGGACTCTCAGACCATGAGAAACAATATTCTCAAGGTTGACCTTCCAACAGGACAAAGACCCTAAGCACACAGCCAAGACAATGTAGGAGTGGCTTCGGGACAAATCTCTGAATGTCCTTGAGTGGCCCAGCCAGAGCCCAAGACTTGAACTCGATTGAACATCTCTGGAGCGACCTGAAAATAGCTGTGCAGCGATGCTCCCCATCCCACCTGACAGAGCTTGAGAGGATCTGCAGAGAAGAATGGGAGAAACTCCACAAATACAGGTGTGCCAAGCTTGTAGTGTCATACCCAAGAAGACTCAAGGCTGTAATCGCTGCCAAAGGTGCTTCAACAAAGTACTGAGTAAAGGGTCTGAATACGTATGTAAATGTGATATTTCCGTAAAGAAATAAACAAATAATAGTACAAATGTACACAAACCTGTTTTTGATTTGTCATTATGGGGTATTGTGTGTAGATTGATGAGGGATAAAAAACAATGTAATCCATTTGAGAATAAGGCTGTAACGTAACAAAATGTGGAAAAAGTCAAGGTGTCTGAATACTTTCCGAATGCACTGTATAGCTGAACCAAAATACATTCTCAAGTTGAATTGTATGTTGGCTCAACTTTGAATTTTAGGTTGAGTGAATAAGTCCAACTATTAGCAGCTTGGATTAGTTTAGAAAATTGTATGTTTTTTATGTTTATGTATCATAAGATTAATTTACCAAACAATGTACATACAAAAACACAGGTATTGAAACAAACCATTTTTTAAATCAACCTGCAGTAGAGCATGCTGGGAAATATGATAATGATGAGTGGGGTTTTGAGCAAACATGGATTTGTAATTTTACTCAACAAGCTTGTTCAAATTCAGCTCACTTCAAGCAGAGTTTATTGAGTAAACAAACTTTAACACATTAGCTCAAATTCATGTCCTTTTTAAGTCCACTCAACACACATAACAATGCTTATTAAGCAATTGGTTCCCACATGAAAAAAGACTTCAGTTTACTATAAAATACTCCAGTACTTACTATAGAATTCCATAGTAAACTGTAGAATACTATAGTAAATACTACAGTATAATCTGTAAAAAAAATAAAAATAAACACCGTAGTAAATAATACAGTAATGTCTGCAAAAACACTACAGTATTTTTTTACTATAGTAAGAAATGCAATTTGCACATACCCTGCCCATTCCCCTCCCCCATATACCAATTTGTGCCACTCATAAGCCAAGTATAGACCAGGTTATAGAAAAGCACAGAAACTTTGAATTGTCCATTCAGACCCCAGTCCTACCTACCTACAGGTTATAGATAAAAAATAAAAACACTATAGTAAATACTTCAGTAATGTCTGCAAAAACTGTCAGTGGGTGCTGTAGGTGGGTGTGGTGCAGGAATCAGATGCAGGACGCAGAAAAATAAGTCCAATAGACTTTAGTGAAAAGCACACACAAAATAACGAGTCAAACGCCCGGAGGCGAGAAAGTCCGCACACAGGCGAAAACCAAAAGGCGCACAAAACAGTGCGTAAATAACCTCCTAACACAGAGGAGGAAAATACGAAATGCACAAGGCAACAGTAGCGCACAAACACGACAGCGAAACAATCACACACAAACACAGACACACACAACGAGAACTAAATAGAACACTAACGAGGACTAACTAGACACAGGTGTACAACATCAAGACCAAACCAAACGAACATGAAACATAGATCGGTGGCAGCTAGTACTCCGGAGACGACGACCGCCGAAGCCTGCCCGAACCAGGAGGAGGAGCAGCCTCGGCCGAAACCGTGACAAAAACACTACAGCAAATCCTACAGTGTACTATAGTCCGCAAAAAATGTCCAGTAAATACTTCAGTTACTACAGTCCGCAAAATCACTGCAGTAAATACTACAGTATACTACAATCTGCAAAAACACTACATGAATTACTAGTTGTATCCCTAATTTGCTCCAGGTGCACCGCACTACTATGGCTGACAACACATTTTCATTTAATTTATAAAAACATTGTTTTTATATAAAAAAATATATATATATACTACAGTATTTATACTATAGTGAACTGTAAATACTACAGTACATACTACAGTATTCACCTCTAGTATTTTTGCAGACTTTAACACATAAGCTCAAATTCTTGTCCTTTTAAAGTCCACTCAACTCACATAATAACGCGGATTAAGCAATTGGTTAAGTTGGCTTTTTTATAGTGCATGGACATAAGAAGACCAAATATATAAGATGAAATAGGTATTACACCTAGTAGACATCAATTAATCAAGTGTTAATCAATGCGCTCAGATATATGCATAGGGACAGATGGAGAGAGACCTCTAGACATTAATATACCATAAGCCTTGAAAAGAAAAGTTGTACCATAACTAATCTCAACTATAGGGTGGATATCATATTGACTCCTTTCCATTCAACCTTCCTCCTCCACCCTTCTCTCTTAGTCTATTCCTCATTTCCTCTCTCTTTCTCTATACATCCTCTCTCTCTCTCTCTCTCTCTCCCCATCTCCCTCGCTCTATCCTTCCTTCCCCCCTTCTCTCCGTGGCTCAGGGTATTAGTGTCACCCACTCACTTCTCACTAACCATCCCATTCAATTTCATCCTGAGGAGACGATACAGAAACCATTATGCATAGAGCAAATCACCGTAATAGGTGTGTGTGTGTGTGTGTGTGTGTGTGCGTGCGTGTATATGTGCTATGGTACATGTGGTGGGAGTGTTTGATTGTTAAGGCAGTTATGATAACAACAGTACAAACCGTTTCTTTATGCCGACAGTAATGACTTAAGTTAACAGATTCTTAAATGAATAGTATTGTTTCAGAATGTCAAAGCTTATAGGTCATATGTAAAATGTAAAATAATGGCTTTAATACGACCAAGGTCATATGTGTACAATAACCTCAGGCAGGATAATGTGATACACAGAGGTGTAAATTATTAGGGCTTGACGTTATGCTTTCATAATAATAAAAAAGAAAGAGAAAAAAGGACTAGATCACATTCATCTGATTTCTACTTTATAGTGACACAGGGCACATCAAATAGTGGAAGCCCTCTGTTGTTCTTCCCAATCCAACATCAAGCTCTAAACATCTAATTCACAGGCATAATGAACACTCTCTGATAAGCTTTGCCAAACCAAATCTGAGAGATCAGTGTGTGTGTGCGTACGTGCGTCTGTCTGCCTGCCTGTCTGCCTGTCTGCGTGTCTGTCTGCCTGCCTGCCTTCCTGCCAATCACACTCCTTTCCTCAGCCCAACCCTCCAGTACCGTCCTGTCATCCTTCGACCTCTTGAGATGTGATTTCAACATCATTGTGACATCAATGAAATATCAGCTCACATGGATGCTGTGGCAGTCAGTACAGTACAGCTAGATGGATACTGCACAGGTATGATGACCTGACCACTCTCAAGCTTTGATTCTGTTTGACTTTCTATGGTCTGTCATTGTTTAATTAACTTGTGTCCCACCTAGAATAGAATGATTAAAACGGACATTCCCATTCAAGTCAATATTCCGTGAGTACGTTTACTGTAAATTCTGGTGGCCATATTGAGTGTACCCATATTCTAGTCATTATATTTCTATGGTGTGGCATGTCCATCCCCAGCTAAAATGAAGACTGGTTTATAATAGCAGTCAATGGGAGAGCTATCGGCTCTGTGAGGGACACTGACTGAGATAGGGCTGATAGAAAATACAGAAATACCTAGGCTGAGGACGGATTTCCCTTCGCCCACTGCCTGACAGAATGGGAGGAGAGAAAGTAAACAGATAAGCTCAACGTTTGCCATCTAGCAGTGCAGTGGATAGATGCCTGCTTGTCTGTCTGCCTGTTTGCCAATATATTTAATCCATCTGTATAGTGCATTTCAGGGCCAGACTGGGCATGGCTGTACTATCTCCCTCTGCATCATTGTTGCCTTATCTGTGTTCAATATTCTACAACACCGTGTGTCTACGGAGCGATAAATAAATAATTGATGAATGGATGAGTTATGGCGTCGGTAAAATAAGCAGAGGGAGTTACAGTACATAAAAGGTAACGTGTCTGTCACGGATTCCGCCGAGGCTGCTCCTCCTCCTTGCTCGGGCAGGCTTCGGCGTTCGTCGTCCCCGGAGTACTAGCTACTGCCGATCGATGTTTCGGTGTTTGTCTTGTGTTGTCTAGTTTGTACACATGTTACTTATTTTGTGTTGATTATGTAACATATAAGTTCCCTTGTTTTACGTTTGGCCTTTTGTGTGTTATTGTCATTTTGTCCTGTCTGATGTTCGGCATTTCTAGTTCGCCTATTACGCACAGCGCGTGTTACTCCTCCAGTGTTGTGGAGACTTTTGTTTTGGTGCGTGTTTACTGGAATTAAAGTAGTCATCCTGATCCTCTGTGTCCTGCGCCTGACTTCACCGCCGCATACACATCAACCCAGTCTGACAGTGCCTGTCTGTCTGTCCATACGTTCATCTCTCTGTACGTTCATTACTCCATCCGTACGTTTTTCTGTCTGTCTGTCTGTCTGTCTACACAGTATAAGTAATGAATGGGAGAGAGTGGAATTCAAAGAAAGAAAGGGGGAATGTTGGAGAAAGAAAAAAGAAAAGACAGACACAGTGCAGGAGAAAGAGTGTGTTTGTGTGATCGGGGTGGGTCTGGGGTAAGCAGCGGGACACAGAAAACACTGGGCGAGTCTCAGAAAAGTCATTAGTGGTGGCATTTGATGGTGGCGGTGTGTCAATGACACAGAGACTAGCTCGCAGTGGGAGAGGGTTTAGGGGTCAGGAAGCATGGGAGGAAAGGCTGGGGGGGGGGGGGGGGGGGGAGTTGGGACTCCCTGGGGCGACTGGTGTTATTAAAAACTGTTCAACTAGTTATACACACAGACACACACATGCACGAACGCACGCAATAAAGCATGCACGCACACAGACAGACAGACAGACAGACCGACACATACACACAGACAGACTACATTTCAATGTACATTGTACTTTAAGGTGTGTTATGCTGGATTTAGATCAATAATCATAGGGCTGAAAGACAGTGTTATCACCTTTCTTGAGCTCATACCAAATAGTAAGCTAATAGGGATACACCTTACTCTAAAATGTGAAAAATAAAAAAAACACCCTCCCTTACTCAGTATGCAGCACCCCTGCACTATTACCACCATTCCATTAAACTGGGAATTTGGCTGAGGCCCATCTGTTGTTTTAGTCAAACATTGTGTTTGGGTGATAGTCTCTGAGTGTGTCCCAAATGGCACCCTATGCCCTATATAGTGCACTACTTTTGACCAGAGCCCTATGGGAGGATCCTATGGGCCTTAATCAAAAGTTAAATAGGGAATATGGTACCATTTGAGGCACAGCCATTATCTCATTTACATTTGACATTTTAGTCATTTAGCAGACGCTCTTATCCAGAGCGACGTACAGTTATCTCAGTCTCCACACTCTGTGCCATGGCTGGTTGCTGTAAATCTGCCCAGCTCATTAGCGCTGACACAGGGAATGCTAGCAGCCCACCTGCTCCCCTTCACCCTCTTTATAGCACCACATATTAAACCCACAATTAGACACACACTCCTCTCCTCCATACCTTCTCAATTACACACACACTCCTCTCGTCTTTACTACACTACACCTCCCCATCGACAGCTCACATTGAGCAAGTGTAACAGCTTAATCTGCTCACTCTACTAACTGGGCTGTAGTTCCTTTCAATATCTTCATCCACGTTTTGCTTTCTCTTTCAACACCTCTTTTACATCATCACCTGTTTTTCTTATTTTTCATATTGTCGTGTCGTTTAGCTGTTTTTCTGCATTCCTGTTTAATCTCACTTTCCCACTCCCTCTCTTCCAGCTCTTTCCCATTCCTTCAATTGTTACTTTTTTACTGTCTCTGTATTTCTATCTCTCTACATACTACATCTCTCTCTTTCCCACTCCCATCTCTTTCCACTCCTTTCCAAGTTACTTTTCCTCTCCGTCAAACTAGTTCCGTCTCTGTCCATCCCCCTCCCTCTCTGCCTGTCTGTTTTTCTCTGCAGTCAACTTTAGGAACTAGTTTATCGTCTCAGAGTTGCTGATGGAAGCCATAATCTGTGATTGGCTGGCTACTGTGGCATGTACGGTGAGTGACAGGTTGATGGAGTGATGTCGCAGCGTGTTTGCTTTGCCCGACAGAGGTCACCGGAAGTCACAGAGGTAATGAGGCCATAAAAATGTGGAGGACAGAAAGTTGTTGGAGAGGATGAGAGGGAGGGAGGGAGGGGATGGAGGAAACAAGATAGAACAGGGAACGAACTGAGTCACAACACCCTCACTCCATCATCTCCTCCTCGGCTCCCTCATGGCTTAGCACTGAGTATTCTGTGAGCTATAGCTGGTGCCAGGAGTACACTGTGTGCCTATATCATACATGTATCATACACAAACATGGCCTGAGATAATGTTTAAATTATTTGATGAAGTTCATGATAGAACCCAGAGAGAACCCAGAGAAAACCCTGATAGAACCCTGATAAAACCTTAAGAGAACCCTAAGCGAACCCTGAGAGAAACCTGAAAAAACACGGAGAGAAACCTGAGAGAACCCTTCACTCCAATCATAGGAGGGCAGAACAGCCCCCTCTTTCTCTACATTTATTTGCTTGACTTTATAGATTGAAGAGGAGAAAAATCCCAGTGGCTTTGAAGATTTGGAGAAGACTGGGGGTAAGCTATGCACTCAATATAAACACAACACGATATATGTGTGTGCGTGTCTGAGATAGATTTCAGCCTCTGTTTGAAGTTCCAGACTCCAACATTCTACTCCACTCTGGCAATTACTTCATATCAAGGATTAGATGGGGGAGAGGGCAACGAGAAGGGAGAGAAAGGGGGAGAGAGAGAAACAGAAGGGGGGGGGGGGGAGACTGCCCCCCTTCCTCTCCTCCTTCGGACCAGAGAGAGAGAGAGACTAAAAAGACTAAAAGAGGGAGAGGGAGGGAGGGAGGAAGGGAGGGAGGGAACAAGAGGAGGGAGAGGGAGACTGAAATAGGAGGGAGAGAGTTAGTGGAGGTAGTAGACTGCGAGAGAGAAAGAAAAGCTGTAGTGGGAGAGATTGAGGACTGCACTGCAGAGGGAGAGTTTTTATATTTGGATGGCAAGTTGACTTTCTCCAAATATGAAAAAGAAGAGGATTCCCAAACCAGCAGTTGGTTATCATGCAGGTCTACAGATATGTAGCCATTTGCAGGGCCAACTTGTTGCTGTAAAGTTGCATGTCTGATAAGTCAACCAAATATGGAGAGACATTGACTCAAAGATTCTCACTGTCTGTGTATTATATAGAGCAAGAGAAATTATGCTTTTTCTCACATATCAGTAAAAGATTGTCACATACAACGCAATACTTCTTGGGTCAGTTGTGCATTTCCCCCAGTAATGGTTAAGGTTAGGATTGTAAGAGGGAAACAGATCCTAGATCTGTACCAAGGGGAGACTTCATCCCGGAGCGACTCCAGAGGACAATGATACTGTTCCCCACAAGGACAGTGGGACAAGTTAGGGAGGACAGTTATATACAGTAGCTATTACACATTCCATATACATGACTGTAGCCTACCTCCGCAATGTGTACTGTGTACGGCTGGCCATGGAAAGTAGGGGAGTTGTCATTCACATCTCCTATCTGAATATTCACTGTGTCTTTGACCACCTGCGAAAGCACAAGAGGTCCTAATGTTTAATACACAAACACACAGACAGAGAGAAACACAGACACAGTAAACTTACTATATGTACTGAATGAGGGTGGTGTCTTAACCGATAGGAATGTGTAGGTTGAAATGTCAGTGTGTTTTAGTGCATCAGAACAGTACATGTTAGACAGGGGTGAGAGTGAGTAACATACACACACACACACACACACACACACACAATCAATCAACTCCCCCACAAAACATTACACACACTCTATGGATAGAAGGATTGTATGAATGTAATGTCTTAACCATTACCCATAGGGTTGTGTAGGTTGAAATGTCAGTGTGTTTTAGCATTTGTATGCTACGTGTGAGACAGGTGTCAGAGTGAATAACAGTTGGTCAGAAAGAGTTGTATCTACAGTGTGTGAGCTGCTTGACATCCAGGATGTGTAACAGCGTTGATCGGACTGCATGTTTGACTCTTACCCCTTGGCTGTCACTCACAGAGAACTCCACCTGCATCTCCGACTTGGTCTGGAAGAGATGGAGAGAGATGTCAGCAAAACCCTTCTTATGGGAAGGAGGGAGGGAGTGTGGGGAGGGAAGGGAGACAGGGTGTGTGTGTTTGTGTGTGTGGGTGAGTGTGTGCATGCATGCACGAGTATGTGGTTGTGTGTGTGTATTTGTGTGTGTGTGTGTGTGTGTGTGTGTGTGTGTGTGTGTGTGTGTGTGTGTGTGTGTGTGTGCCTGTGTGTGTGTCTTCTAACCTCGCGGTCCAGGGGCTGTCGTAGCCAAACTACTCCTGTGTCTCTCTCCACCGCAAAGTACCTCATGGCCTCCTCTCCCACCACCCCGAAAATGAGGGGCTCCTGGTCTGGGTCCACAGCCTGCAGTTGGGTCACTGACGTGCCTGACATGCATAGGAGAAGACCAGGGTAATAGGTCAATCACAGGATACATTGGTTGTGTCCAAAATGGCACCCTATTCTCTATTTAGTGCATTGCTTTGGTCAAAATGGCACCCTATTCCCCATTTGGCTCTCCATTCTCCATTTAGTGCACTACTTTTTTCGCCGGCTGCACTAAATAGGGAAAAGGGTTCCATTTCAGATGCAACGTTACTATATCAAGAAACAAAAAAAGGCAGCAAGCTGTATTATTCCTTCTTATGCCATAATTGTTCATGAAAATGGCGGATGGGGGTTAGAGGCTCATTATGGTATAGTTAAACTGAAGGGGAGATAGGGAGCTACTGAGGGGGCCATTAAGTCACCCACACGGAGAACATGAAAGGCCATTAAGAGGTTAAAGTGTTGCTGAGTAGTGTATTCACCAGCATGGCATACACACACACACACACACACACACACACACACACACACACACACACACACACACACACACACACACACACACACACACACACCCACACACACACAATAACACACATTCACACACAGGCAGGCAAACACACACACACACACACACACACACACACACACACACACACACACACACATTACCAGTAAAGTTTGGACACACCTACTCATTCCAGGGTTTTGAAATAACACATATGGAATCATGTAGTAAACAAACAAGTGTGTCCTTTTTTGTTTAATACATGATTCCATATGTGTTATTTCATAGTTTGTATGTAATGTAGGCACACACACACAAGCACAGGCACACTAACATGTAGTATCCTCTCCATCCCCTTCCTCCCTCCCTCTCTCTCTCTCTCCATTAGAGACAGTACTGTAGAGGTAAAGCCAAACTAAATCAAGGCTGTCACTTCCAGGCCCCGGCACAATCACACACCCCTCTCTTTTTATTAATACAACCCATTTTCACCATGAAAGGGAGGCAGAAATGACTAATTAATATTACAATTTATGAACCCTTCTCATTGTGTCTAATGAGTTTCATGCACATTCTGCTGCTTTCAATATGAATTTGGTTGAAGACGGTGCAAATTAAGCATTTTAGCTCACGCTCATCAATAATAACTGTGTAAGTCACCCTATTCCGCGCTCTCTCTCCCTCCATCTCACTCGCTCTCCTCCATTGAAAATGAAATGTCCACTGCATGTGTAAAGACATGGGTGAGTCCCAAATGACACCCTATTCGCTATATAGCGCAATACTTTTGACCAGGGCTCTGGTAAAAAGTAGTGCACTATATAGAGAAGAGGGTGCCATTTTGGATGCAGTTATGAGTGTAACAAATGGTACTTTCATACCAGGATCCTGTCTCTACGAGCCACAGTAATGTGGAAGATTAGGGAAAGAGAGTGTGATTGAGTGTAGAACATTAAGTGTAGAGGGTTCTTTGCTGCGAGTAGAAGTGACAGGGTGTATGAGTGGGATGTCTCATGTGTGCTTGTGTATGCTAAAGGATGTATGCATTGATTTGAGAATGTATGTGCATGTATAACTCTTGAGTGGTGTGTGTGTTTGCTGGTTGCGTAACACTTTACTTGACACCCAGTGTCATAACACTTGACACCCAGTGTCCTGTCATTAGAAGGTCATAACACTGTCATGACCCATATATTCACTCCTGTTGTGACATATATTGTGTCATTTTATGGCTGGTTATGACACCTACATAAGAGTGTCAAAACCCACATTTATTCAAATGTGTTTTTTCCCTGCCAAGAAGTTTCCTTTCGTTTAAAAGTGTGCTTCTTAAGTTCTTTGTTGTTGTTGTAATGAATTCTTTACAGTCATGTTTTTTTCCCATCATATTTTTTAAAACTTGTAGAAAATAAACTTTATAACACCGTCATAAAGCATTATGACCATACTGTGTCAGTTTACTTGGACTAAGAAAATACACTTTATGACACTGTCAAGAAGGATTATGACCATCATAATCATATAAGCCAGATAGGCCTATCAAGTACATGCCCTGATATCAGTCATCAGTCAAAAAGAGGGTGTCTTGTCCTGCTCCTGAAATCTGCTCCTGCATTCATCTCAGTCATCAGAAACAGAGCACTGGGGTAGGTGCATGTCTGACATCAATGTGTGTGCAATTACAATGATAATTTAATATGGTCCATTTCAGAAAATGTTATATAACATAAACATACTGTTGACAAGTAGGCTATGGTGTAATGGAATGGTTTGCCATGTGTGGTAGGTTTTGTGGGTTTTGACACGCTTATGTAGGTGTCATAACCAGCCATAAAATAACCACCATGGTAGGCTTTGTAGGTTTTGACACTCTTATGTAGGTTTCATAACCAGCCATAAAATAACGCAATATGTGTCATGACAATGTTATGACCATATTATGAAGGGTTATGACAAGTTATGTCAGCAGTTATGACGCTGGGTGTCAAGTAAAGTGTTACCGCTGGTTGTGTGTACGTGTGTGTGTGTGTGCACGCACACTTTCTGAATGCATGCGCATGTGTTTGCGCATTCTTGTGTGTGACGTGCGCACATGTGTATGCGTTTGCAAGTGTGTGGTGCGTTGAAGGCAGCCTGCTGGTGGTAATCTGTAACAGTGTGGCACCCAGCCCTTTTCCCTGACAAATGATGCTATTTAGCACTAAGTGATGCCAGTATTACCGTTATAAATTATACAGTGCGCATTAACAGTTCCCCTCCTCCCTCTCTCCTCCACTCCTCAGTCCTTCTACTCTGACAAGAGCGATGGGCTGGGGGAATCATCAGTTTCTCTCTCTCTTTCAGTTTTCTATCTCTCTGCCCTCTGCAACAATCTGACACTGTGTATGGAGAGGCCAAACCAGGCCAAACTAAGGTGAGCAGAGTGAGATCATACAATGCCAACCAGGGCAGAAACAAACAGGGTTAGAGAAGAAATTTTTGGGCCATAGAGAGAGCATCTGCAATACAAATGCCTGATTCACACTATAGAGCAAACCCAAATCAAACTGAGCTGGCTCTAATATTTGTGACCCGTTTCAGGAAACTAGGCTTATGTCGCGGGTCGTTTGTGAGAGCCATTTGAACGAAAACTTATTTTTTTTCATCAAAATGCGTTTTTTTGGCAGAAATGCCTTCTCGAACATGTGAACTTTCATGTGCCTTAATAACAAACTTGTATGCCATCTGTAAATACGAATACAATAGTTAAATTACGAGCCTAGTTGGTTTAGCCAAAGAAAAAGACAGCAACCTTCCCGCTAGCCACTATTGGCTGAGATAATGAGTGGGCTGGACATGCCGAGAGATGAGTTTGGATTGGTCTGCCATATAGCACGCTTCTGTCTATTTGAGCTGGTCAGTATGTCTAGGTTATCCTGTCTAACGGGACTTTAAATTTTTTTTTTAGTGTGTAGTTTTGAAATAAGTGGAATTCAAGTATGCTTGCTAAGGAGATGGAGAAAATCCGCTACAAGACCATGGTGCTTGCCTATGGAGCAGTGAGGGGAACGGCACCTCTGTACCTTCGGGCTCTGATCAGTCCCTACACCCAAACGAGGGCATTGCGTTCATCCACCTCTGGCCTGCTGGCTCCCCTTCCTCTGCGGAAGCATAGTTCCCGCTCAGCCCAGTCAAAACTGTTCGCTGCTCTGGCACCCCAATGGTGGAACAAGCTCCCTCACGACGCCAGGACAGCGGAGTCACTCACCACCTTCCGGAGACATTTGAAACCCCACCTCTTTAAGGAATACCTGGGATAGGATAAAGTAATCCTTCTACCCCCCCCCCCCCAATTTTTTTTTTTGTAAAGTGGTTATCCCACTGGCTATAGGGTGAACGCACCAATTGGTGAGTCGCTCTGGATAAGAGCGGCTGCTAAATGACGTAAATGTGCCCTTGAGCAAGGCACTTAACCCTAATTGCTCCTGTAAGTCGCTCTGGATAAGAGCGTCTGCTAAATGACTAAAATGTAATGTAAAATGTAATGTAAAATGAAAACACCTGTCTCTGGATTACATCTTCATACTAAGGGCAACCATGGCATCCAACAGGAGACGTGTCCATCCATGAATGATGTATACGGGTAAGATAGTCTAGCTAGCTACATTTTCAGATATTACACGTTTCTAATTCTGACAGAAAGAGACATTTGCTTGGCTAGCTATAGCCTAATGTTAGCTAGCTAACATTGAACCTGGTTGTTTAGCTACCTGCAGATTGTGATTATGGTTAATTATTTACCTAGCTAGCTAGCTAACGTTAACTGCCTGGCTCGCTAGCTAACGTTACATGTATGACCTTACTATTCGTATCTCAGAGCCATTTGCCACATGTCTTAATAAAAGACTCCACAAATCAAGTAACCATTTCGGGTGCGTTCGTAAATTCAGTGTGGCCATCTACTCCGATTTCAGAGCACTCTCGTCTGAGTGTGCCAGACAGCAGAATAACTGATGAATTTACGAATGCTCAACACCCGTTGAATATGGCCGGTATCAGTAAACGTCAGCAAAGGAAAGGATGAGAAGAAAAATAAAATGGGAAGAGGAGCACAGAGATTAAATTCACTGAATAATGTGACAAATATGCTTCATTACAATAAACATGAACATAAATAAACACAATAAACACATTAATAAAAAATTAATACATACACTAAAACCAGAAGACAAGTAGATTTTAGAAAAGCACTCAGAAGGAGTGGAGTTGTTGAGAATACCATGCCATAAACCAGAGAGGAGAGCAGCAGCTGTAATCAGCAGTATTGTCAAGTGGCGGTGTTGTAGAAAGAAGGCATACCGGACTTCTGCCGTGTTGTTCTGCAGAGTTATTCAAGGAAGGAAAGAGAGGAAGGCTCTACACCACTCTCTCACTTGGGTATTTTCTGATTATCTCAATTTGCTATTTTGTAGCTTTGGCAAGTATGTGTGTGTTTTCTATCCCAGTTCGCTCCTCTCCCTGTACATTTTACAGAAGCTGCCCACCCCGTGGCTGCAACTCTTCTAATTTACTGTACCTGCGTGCACAACCCATGTCTCCGGCAGCGTTTGGAACTGCCGATCTGCGCTCAATAAAGCTGAGTTCTTCTCAGCCTATATTGACTTTCAGTCCCTACACTTTTTGGCCCTGACAGAGAAATGGAGGACCCCAGAGAACACTGCTACTCCAGCTGCTCTCTTATCATATGACTATGTGTTCTCTCAGTCCGAGAGCATCTGGTTATCGCGGTGGTGTCACAGGGGTTCTCATTTCTCCTAAGTGGAGATTTTCTATTTTCCCCCTCTCTCATCTGTCTTCCTCCTCATTTTAATTCCATGCAGTCACTGTCACTTGTCCACTCAAGCTTAACATTGTTGTCATCTATCACCCACCAAGTGCCCTTGAAGAGTTCCTCAATGAGCTTGACACCTTGATAAGCTCATTTACCGACATTGGTTCACCACTCATCATACTGGGCGACTTTAACCTGACTTCATTTCTTTCTTTCTTTCTTTCTTTCTTTCTTTCTTTCTTTCTTTCTTTCTTTCTTTCTTTCTTTCTTTCTTTCTTTCTTTCTTTCTTTCCACTCCTTACCTCTTTTGACCTAACCCTTTCCCATACACCTCCCACTCACAAGGCAATTGACCTCATCTTCACTAGAGGCTGTTCGCCTGCTGTTCTAACTAATCTCACTGCAACCCACCTCCATGTCTCTGATCACTACTTTGTTTCCTTTTCTCTCCTCCAACCCTACCCACTCAGCCCCTACCAAGATGGTCATGCGCTGCGCAATCTTCGCTCTTTTTCTCCCACTACGCTCTCCTCTTCTATCCTCCCCTCTCTTCCTTCTGCTAAATCCTTCTCCCTCCTGTCTCCTGACTCTGCCTCTTCGACCCTACTCTCCTACCTTTCCGCATCCTTTGACTCTTACTGGCCCCTTTCCTCCCAGCCGGCTCAACCTTCCCCTCCCGTTCCTTGGCACTGCATTAGAGCTCTGCTACCCGAACCGAGCCCGGCGGGCCTCGACATTATACATCGGGTTAGGGCCTGTTTTTTCATCAATAACTAGGGTACGGGCAGGGCTCAGGCATCACTAAATTGCTCACTAACATTTTGAAGCTGAGCTATTTGCCTGTGCTCTGTTGCGCAGTACAGTCATAACTCTGATTAAGATAATATGGTGTCAGAAGTGCTTGAACCTTGTCAAATATAAGACAGGAGAGATTATTTCACATTAAATAATAATGTTCCTTGAGTTTTGTCGGAGTTTAGAGTGACAAAAAGTAGCAAACAGCTAACTGCTCTCTCATGTCTCGTCATTGAGCATAGCAGCCCAAGCGGAGCCATTGCTATGGATACTCACAGACCCAGAGCCACCATGTGCAGGGACCACTGGCTGCGTCCCCTCTGACATCTAGATGGCCAGAGTCGCTCCCCTCCTCAAAAAACCAACAATCGACCCCTTTGATGTTAAAAACTACAGACCGGTGTGTCTGTTTTATTTTCTTTCCAAAACATTTGAGTGTGCTGTCTCTGACCAACTCTCTCGTTATCTCTCTCAGAACGATCTTCTTGACCCTAACCAGTCAGGCTTCAAGGAGGCTCATTCCACTGAAACCGCTCTCCTCTGTGTCACAGAGGCTCTCTACTCTGCCAAAGCTGACTCTCTCTCCTCTGTTATCATCCTCCTAGATATATCCACTGCCTTCGACACTGTGAACCATCAAATCCTCCACTCCACCCTCTCAGGGTTGAGCGTCTCAGGCCCTGTACACTCATGGATTGCATTCTACCTGGCAGGTCGCTCCTACCAGGTGGCATTGAGAGGATCTGTGTCTACACCACATGCTCTCACTACTGGTGTCCCCCAGGGCTCGGTTCTAGGCTCTCTCCTCTTTTCCCTTCACACCAAGTCACTCGGCTCTGTCATATCCTCACATGGTCTCTCCTATCATTGCTATGCGGATGATAGTCAACTACTCTACTCCTTCCCCCTTCTGACACCCTGGTGGTGACACGCATCTCTGCGTGCCTGGCAGACATCTCAGCTTGGAAAGGCCTTCTCATCACGGTTGACAACTCCACGGTGTCCCCCTCCCAGAGTGCAAAAAACCTTGCCGTGACCCTGGACAACACCCTGTCGTTCTCTGCAAACATCAAAGCAGTGACTTGCTCCTGCAGGTTTATGCTCTACAACATCTGTAGAGTATGACCTTTCCTCACACAGGAAGCGGCGCAGGTCCAAATCCAGGCACTTGTCATATCCCATCTAGACAACTGCAACTCTCTGTTGGCTGGGCTCCCCGCTTGTGCCATCAACCCCCTGCAACCTATCCAGAATGCCGGAGCCCGCCTGGAGTTCTCCTATGTCACCCTGCTCCTCCGCACACTCCACTGGCTTCCAGTTGAAGCTCACGTCATCTTCAAGACCCTGGTGCTTGCCTACTGAGCAGCAAGGGGAACTGACCCCTTACCTTTAGGCAATGCTCAAACCCAACCCGAGCACTCTGTTCGGCAACCTCTGGTCTCTTGGCCCTCCCAGCCCTACGGAAGAGCAGCTCCCGCTCAGCCCAGTCAAAGCTCTTCACTCTCCTTGCACCCCAATGGTGGAACAAGCTTCCCCCTGAAGTCAGGACAGCCGAGTCCCTACCCATCTTCCTGAAACCCTACCTCTTTGAAAAGTATCTTAAATAACTCTCACAGCGCCCCTGAAACCCCCCCCCCCTTCATTTTCTACTAGCAGTGACTTTGCTGATAAACACTTTGTTGAGAATAATGTATTTGATATGATTGTGATGTGTTGTTGTCTTACCTAGCTATCTTAAGATGAATGCACAAATTTGAAAACTCTGAATTAGAGCCTGGCAAATGACTAAGATGTACTGTAAATGTAAATATAAAAGGAGAGAGGGATAGAGGGATATAGGAGAAGCGAGGCCAGCAGCCATGCGTTATATTCAGCCAGGCGGAGGCAGCGCACCCTTTGTTTTAGAGAGTGGGGCCGATGGTGGCGCTAAATCAGCCTGTGGTGGACATCAATCCTCTCTGTATCAATAGGAGCTAAAGTATGTATGCTTAGACTGGGTGACAGTGGGCTAGGAAGGGGAGGGGGGCATCTGAGGTCTGTGTGTGTATGTGTGTGTGTTCGCATGCATGCATGTGTGAATACCTTTGTGTGTGTGTGAATGTGCACGTATGTGTGCTTGCTTTCGTGTATGTTCAGTATGTCTGTTTATTTCAGGGTTATTTCAAAGTAGTCTGTAAACAAGACAGGGAGAATTCTCTAGAGGCTAAACTGGAGTAGGCTAGCTACTACCAGGTAATAGAGAGGACAGCAGAGCACTGAACACCATGAGCTACACCTGGCCTTTGTAAATATTTGATTGCCTGTCTTGAGCAGAGGTAGAGGGAGTGTCAGTGAGTGTCAGTGGTGCTGATCTGTCATGTAATCCATGAGTTGATGAGTCTGTGTGTGTGTGTGTGTGTGTGTGTGTGTGTGTGTGTGTGTCACTGGCGATCATGTTACTACAACTTTTCCACTGACGATAGTGCAAGGATTTACAATCTCTAACACCAAGGACAACAAACTAAGGAGCTAGTGATCAATCTAGTTGGGGGGGATTGTGTGTGTGTCTGTCTGTGTGTGTGTGTGTGTGTGTGTGTGTGTGTGTGTGTGTGTGTGTGTGTGTGTGTGTGTGTGTGTGTGTGTGTGTGTGTGTGTGTGTGTGTGTGTGCATGTGTTTGGTCGTGTGTGTGCATATGTGAGTGTGCTTGTGTGTGAGGGTGGTGCACACACAACATGGGTGTGTTAGTGTGTGTGCGAATTGTTAAAGCGGATGCATGGTACAGTAAATCACACATATGGATAATTGGCTACGTGTCATAATCAGGGGACGTGGCTGTTGCTCAACACAAGGCCATAATGTGTGTGTTTCCTCTCTGTGTTAATGCATGCACTGCCAACTCTGCTACTAACGCTGATTCACTCATTCACTACAACTATGGACACTGTACTCAGACAATGTCCATGTCAGAAAGATAATGTACAGTAAAGTACAGTGAGGGAAAAAAGTATTTGATCCCCTGATGATTTTGTACATTTGCCCACTGACAAAGAAATGATCAGTCTATAATTTTAATGTTAGGTTTATTTGAACAGTGAGAGACAGATTAACAACAAAAAAATCCAGAAAAACGCATGTCAAAAATTTTATAAATTGATTAGCATTTTAATGACGGAAAAAAGTATTTGACCCCCTCTCAATCAGAAATATTTCTGCTCCCAGGTGTCTTTTATACAGGTAACGAGCTGAGATTAGGAGCACACTCTAAAAGGGAGTGCTCCTAATCTCAGCTTGTTACCTGTATAAAAGACACCTGTCCACAGAAGCAATCAATCAGATTACAAACTCTCCACCATGGCCAAGACCAAAGAGCTCTCCAAGGATGTCAGGGACAAGATTGTAGACCTACACAAGGCTGGAATGGGCTACAAGACCATCGGCAAGCAGCTTGGTAAGAAGGTGACAACAGTTGGTGTGATTATTCGCAAATGGAAGAAACACAAAAGAACTGTCAATCTCCCTCGGCCTGGGGCTCCATGCAAGATCTCACCTCGTGGAGTTGCAATGATTATGAGAACGGTGAGGAATTAGCCCAGAACTACACGGGAGGATCTTGTCAATGATCTCAAGGCAGCTGGGACCATAGTCACCAAGAAAACATTTGGTAACACACTACGCCGTGAAGGACTGAAATCCTGCAGCGCCCGCAAGGTCCCCCTGCTCAAGAAAGCACATATACAGGGCCGTCTGAAGTTTTCCAATGAACATATGAATGATTCAGAGGAGAACTGGGTGAAAGTGTTGTGGTCAGATGAGACCAAAATCGAGCTCTTTGGCATCAACTCAACTCGCCGTGTTTGGAGGAGGAGGAATGCTGCCTATGACCCCAAGAACACCATCCCCACTGTCAAACATGGATGTGGAAACATTATGCTTTGGGGGTTTTTCTGCTAAGGGGACAGGACAACTTCACCGCATCAAAGGGACGATGGACGGGGCCATGTACCGTCAAATCTTGGGTGAGAACCTCCTTCCCTCAGCCAGGGCATTGAAAATGGGTCGTGGATGGGTATTCCAGCATGACAATGACCCAAAACACATGGCCAAGGCAACAAAGGAGTGGCTCAAGAAGAAGCACATTAAGGTCCTGGAGTGGCCTAGCCAGTCTCCAGACCTTAATCCCATAGACAATCTGTGGAGGGAGCTGAAGGTTCGAGTTGCCAAACGTCAGGCTCGAAACCTTAATGACTTGGAGAAGATATGCAAAGAGGAGTGGGACAAAATCCCTCCAGAGATGTGTGCAAACCTGGTGGCCAACTACAAGAAACGTCTGACCTCTGTGATTGCCAACAAGGGTTTTGCCACCATGTACTAAGTCATGTTTTTGAGAGGGGTCAAATACTTATTTCCCTCATTAAAATGCAAATCAATTTATAACATTTTTGACGTGTTTTTCTGGATTTTTTTGTTGTTATTCTGTCTCTCACTGTTCAAATAAACCTACCATTAAAATTATAGACTGATCATGTCTTTGTCAGTTGGCAAACGTACAAAAATCAGCAGGGGATCAAATACTTTTTTCCCTCACTGTATGTATAATATAGTATAGTATATCATACCACATGATTGTTGAATACTCTATTCTGATTGGCTAAAAGAGCATTCTAAAGTGGGCATTAATACTAGATATACGGAGAGCTGGAAAAGATATTGGATATCTCTTGAAGTAGTTCCAACAATAGTCACCTTATTGCAGTTTTAAATCACTGCACCATGCAGACCTTACTTGCTACAAAGTTACAGAAAGCTAAACCAACAACCACACGAACTGAAATTGGATACACTGTAAATGCAGGTCCAATGAGGAAAAACATAACTAGTTAACTAGCATTCATATGTTTGTGCAGAGACGTCTTTTTTTGCAGCATCAGCAGGTGGTGAGTGATGAACATGAATTTCTCCGGTCTGTCTATGTTGCAGAAGTGGTGCTAGTGTTGTCAAATACTCCCACAAGTTTCTTGTTTAACCAGCTGTTTTCAGCGTCTGGTATTGTTGAATTTGGTTGTCATATTGGCAGATTGGCTAGCAACAATATATTTGGCTAGGTTCTAGCCTAGTGTTTGATTATCAATGCAATCTTCTCTACTGTCATGAACAGTGTCATGATGAGACAACTTTTCTTTGCCAGGTGAAATCATCATCAGCATTGTTATGGATGCATGTATCCAAATAAATGTCACTAGAAAACAGCTTAAATGAACGCAAATGTAGCTACTTTGCTGTAATTCTAGCTGCAGAGTTTGACATGACAGTGTCAGCCATAGTTGGCTAGCTGGCAAGCAAGGGATAAGAATGTTGCCAGCCTGCATAGCATTGGAACAAATAGAATGAACAACCAGTCCGCTTCTCTAGCAACCTAACCGATAGAACTAATGACCAGGTTTAGTGGAAGGATAAAGCAGTATGAATTTACTTGCAACTGTGGTATAAGCAGGATAAACGCCTCCACTCTGTACATTATCTGGAACTAATTAACTCCACGGAGGGAGTCGTGCCTACCACGTAGTCCATTATTTCCAGATAATGTACAGTGTCAGCATTTATCCCTTACATATATTATATTATAGTCAAATATAAAAGTGTAGTATAGTATAATTAAGCAATAAGGCCCGAGGGGGTGTGGTATATGGCGAATATACCATGGCTAAGTGCTATTCTTATGCACAACGCAATGCGGAGTGCCTGGATACAGCCCTTAACAATTGTATATTGGCCATATACCACAAACCCCCAAGGAGCCTTATTGCTATTATAAACTGGTTACCAACATAATTAGAGCAGTAAAAATAAATGTTTTGTCATACCCGTGGTATACGGCTGTCAGCCAATCAGAATTCAGGGCTCGAACCACCCAGTTTATAATATAGTATAGTATAGAACAGAATAGTTTAATTATACCAACCATATGATTTTAGAAGAAACAATAGTTTTGTCAAGAGTACAGGGTGCTACATCTTTATTCAATAGGTCAAAGGCTATGGGTCAGTCAAAATTATTTGGCGTCATCTCTGAATCCTAATAACAGAATACAGCCCAACTGCCCCAGCTGCTTCATTTAGACCCAGTCATCTGAATGGCCTTTTTAAATTAATTTATGAGTAAGATTCAAGAGCGAGACTGAAGTCACAATTTCAGGTTTATTCTTTAACGGACCCCTGAGGACCAAACATTAGCTATCTCCTCCAACCCCCAACCTCATCCCCAGCGCAATAAATAACACTGTTTGTCCCCTCCTTCTTTAGAAATGAGATGAAAATGAATTGAAAATAGTTATTTTCTATCACTCTCTCACCCTGGGGTTGTGTATATGTTTGTACCATACCTATCTACAACCCCGCATCACCTCAGGGGAACCAATCAGACATAAAAATGAACCTGGCTAGAGATTTACCTGGAAAGACAAACAATCCACTGTGGAGGCCAGTTACCTGCCGCCTTGTTGCCAATTTACATACAAAGAGTGGCCTGTTAGTGTTTGCGTGTGTGTGTGTGTCCAAGCTTGTGCATGTGCGCATATGTGCATATGTGTGTGTGTGTGTGTTTTTTTACGCGCATGAAGAGTGTGTACATGCTGGAATTAGAATGCATGGTAGTGGCAGAGAGAAAACAGACAGGCCGTAAGTGTCAACAGCATCACGCGCACAAAGCGCTTCAAATTAGAATGCATTCAAAAAACGATTGCTTCTACGTGGAGCAATGCTTGTAAAATAAGCGGATGAATGGCATTGGTCGTTTGTAGCAAAGGAATTTGAGAAATTGTTATGATCTTCCCTATGCTAAGCAGACTACCTTAAGATATAGTTTAAAATGTATTGGGCGTTAAGCTAAGGTTTCAGTCAAAGAGGCTATATATTTGAAAAACTATTGCAGCCTACTTGTGTTGATTTCGATCGCATATAGCCTAGGCAGGCTGGGCTTGAAAACTTGAGGACTCTGATTTCAAGAGAGAATACTATTATGTAGAAAGAACGAGACTAGCTAAATTCTTTAATACTATTATGTAGAAAGAACGAGACTAGCTAAATTCTTTAATAACTGCTCCGGTGTATCTACAACTCTCCTCAAGTTCGTGAGCTAACATAACAACTGTTTAGTGCAGGCAGGCAGGTAAGGTGGCTCCCGTAGGACATATAAGGTGAGTCAAAAGGAACACACAACAATAATATACAAGGGCTACATACCGAACATAACAAATACAACTGTTTATATGGATTCTCATGACAATTAAGTTGGCATACGCTATGCAGTGTATGTGAATTGACACTCTCTACTCTCGCAAGCAAATTTTAATGACATATCTCTGTGTGGTTTCGGCTTAATGGGGTGGCATGGAGGGAGGTAGCAGACACTTTATTTACTGTGGGAGGGACAGAGGCCCATTGAGAAAGACAGTAAAGCCAGTCCCCAGGGAGGTCAATTAGAAAAGGAGGAGGTAAAGCAGACATCTTACAAAAGGACCTATGGCACAAGTACGCCCAGAAGCAAGCATACACAAACACACACACGCATACAGTGAGCTCCAAAAGTATTGGGACAGTGACACGTTTTGGCTCTGTACTCCAGCACTTTGGATTTGAAATGATAAATTGACTATGAGGTTAAAGTGACTGTCAGCTTTCATTTAATCTTCATCCATATCGGGTGAACCGTTTAGAAATTACAGCAACTTTTTGTACATAGTCCCCCCATTTTAGAGGACCAAAGGTATTGGGACAAATTATATATGTATAAAAATATAACAAAGTTAAGTATTTGGTCACATATTCATAGCACGCAATGACTACATCAAGCTTGTGACTCTACCAATTTGTTGGATGCATTTGCTGTTCATTTTGGGTGCGTTTCAGAAAAATGTTGCCCAATAGAAATCAATGGTAAATAATCTATTGTGTAATTTTGGAGTCACTTTTATTGTAAATAAGAATAGAATAGGTTTATAAACACTTCTACATTAATGTGGATGCTACCATGATTAATGTAGAAGTGATCTGTTCTGTTCAAGTAATCCTGCTGGTCCACTGCAGGGGGCATCCATCAATGGCGTCAGCAACCTGTTGAAATGCTGTGGACCGTGCCCGTCTGGCGAATCCCTCGCCAACCTCCTGCATTTCATCTTGTGATGGAAAATGGATGACCCTTTTCATGATCTTCAGGATCCCGCCACTGACCCTGTGGATGACATCGTGCACTGTGGTCCAGGGGACATCAAATGCCACAGAAACAACACAATCCGAAGTGGCATTGGCCAGCTAGTAGAAAAACATGAGGCTTTCTTGCTGCAAGGCCTCTCCCAGGCTGTCAAAAGAGGGTCGGATCATTCGGAAGTGGGGCTTGAGGTCCAGGTTGTCCAAATACACCCTCAGGATGGGCACATCGGGATTTAGCAGGACTCCCGAGTGGTGCAGCTCTCTAAGGCACTGCATCTCATTGCTAGAGGTGTCACTGCAGACCCTGGTTTGATCCCGGGCTGCATCACAACCGGCCATGATCGGGAGTCCCATAGGGCGGTGCACAATTGGCCCAGCGTCATCCGGGTTAGGGGAGGCTGGGGTAGGCCGTCATTGTAAATAAGAATTTGTTCTTAGCTGACTTGCCTAGTTAAATAAAGGTTAACCTGTTCACACATACCAACAAACTGGTGTGATCATTCTACAGTGGTCCCTGCAGCGTACGCTCAAACCGGTGTGATTAGAACGCTTATTTAGAACGTCAAGTTTCAATTGACGCAACAGTCATCATTTGAGCTAGCCACACTGTTCTTTCACAGAAACATTTTGCACAAACAAAGTCCTTACAAAGTTATGTCCTGAATGTGACCAGTTCATTTTTTGGATACAATGTTCAGACATTCACAGAAGTAGTGACAGCATACACAATCATCCAAACCGGAAAATGTAGGCTACATTAGTCCTAGAGCTAACTGAGGAGACAAGATGAGTTTGGTCTGTTTGCAGTATGCATGTTGAAGGGGGAGAGTTGTCTACGATCATTTACTTTCCTTCATTCACTTCTGGAAGTTTACCCTTCACCTCATTATAACATCTTTGGTAGGACATACGTTTACGTGACACCCAGAATGCATTGTATAATGTCAACAAACATGGCGCCACACATACAGTAGCTGGCAAATAGCTTAGCATTAGCTCATTATAATCAGTAGAACCAATTTTACACACATCATAGGTGTCCATTACAATCTATGCAATAATCAGAACGCATTATTTGTCACCAATACTTGAAAACATGTGAATAAAACTGTAAATACATTATGTTCCTACATACAAAATATGCATACATACACCACCAGTCAAAGGTTTGGACACACCTACTCATTCAAGGGTTTTTTACATTGTAGAATAATAGTGAAAATATCAAAACTATGAAATAACACATATGGAATCATGTAGTAAACAAAAAAGTGTTAAACAAATCAAAGTATATTTTATATTTGAGAATCTTCAAATAGCCACCCTTTGCCTTGATGACAGCTTTGCACACTCTTGGCGTTCTCTCAACCAGCTTCACCTGGAATGCTTTTCCAACGGTCTTGAAGGAGTTCCCACATATGCTGAGCACTTGTTGGCTGTTTTTCCATCACTCAGCGGTCCAACTCATCCCAAACCATCTCAATTGGGTTGAGGTTGGGGGATTGTGGAGGCCAGGTCATCTGATGCAGCACTCCATCACTCTCCTTCTTGGTAAAATAGCCCTTACACAGCCTGGAGGTGTGTTGGATCATTGTCCTGTTGAAAAACGAATTATAGTCCTACTAAGCCCAAACCAGATGGGATGGCGTATCACTGTAGAATGCTGTGGTAGCCATGCTGGTTAAGTGTGCCTTGAATTCTAAATAAATCACAGACAGTGTCACCAGCAAAGCACCCCCACACCATAACACCTCCTCCATGCTTTACGGTGGGAAATACACATGCAGAGATCATCCGTTCACCCACACCACGTCTCACAAAGACACGGCGGTTGGAACCAAAAATCTCAAATTTGGACTCCAGACCAAAGGACACATTTCCACCGGTCTGTCCATTGCTCGTGTTTCTTGGCCCAAGCAGGTCTCTTTTTCTTATTGGTGTCCTTTAGTAGTGGTTTCTTTGCAGCAATTCGTCCACGAAGGCCTCATTTACTTAGCCCCCTCTGAACAGTTGATGTTGAGATGTGTCTGTTACTTGAACTCTGTGAAGCATTTATTTGGGCTGCAATTTCTGAGGCTGGTAACTCTAATGAACTTATCCTCTGCAGCAGAGTTAACTCTGGGCCTTCTATTCCTGTCGCGGTCCTCATGAGAGCCAGTTTCATCATAGCGCTTGATGGTTTTTGCGACTGCACTTGAAGAAACTTTGAAAGTTCTTGATAAGTTCCGTATTGACTGACCTTCATGTCTTAAAGTAATGATGCACTGTTGCTTGTCTTTGCTTATTTGAGCTGTTCTTGCCATAATATGGACTTGGTCTTTTACCAAGTCCATATCTTCTGTATACCCCCCTACCTTGTCACAACACAACTGATTGGCTCAAACGCATTAAAAGGGAAAGAAATTCCACAAATTAAGTTTTAAGAAGGCACACCTGTCAATTGAAATGCATTCCAGGAGACTACCTCATGAAGCTGGTTGAGAGAATGCCAAGAGTGTGCAAAGCTGTTGTCACACCCTGGCTCTGGGGACTCTATATGTTGAGCCAGGGTGTGTATATTCTATGTGTTCTTGTTCTATGTTAATATTCTAGAGTTGTGTTTTCTATGTTGGCCAGTATGGTTCTCAATCAGAGGCAACGAGTGTCAGCTGTTGCTGGTTGTCTCTGATTGGGAGCCATACTTAAGCAGCCAGTTTACCCACAGTAGTTGTGGGATCTTGTTCCTTTTGGTTTGTTCCGTGTTGGTTGTATTTTGTAGCCAAGGACTTCACGTGTCGTTATCGTTTGTTGTTTTGTTCTTGTTATCACTAAAGATAATAAAGTATGTTCGCTCATCACGCTGCGCCTTGGTCCTCCTCCTTCGACGATCATGACAGAAGATCCCACCATACCAGGACCAAGCAGCGTGTCCAGGAGCAGGCAGCCTGGACATGGGAGGAAGCGCCGGGTAAGGAGCTGGAGAGGTTGGCGATGGCCCAGGTGGGCCAATTGTGGCCCTGGGAGGACATGCTCGGGGGAAAAGGGCCATGGGCAAAGGTTAAGGCCCTGGCGAGAGAGGAGCAACGGCGTCAACAGTGTCGTCGTCGGACGGACGAGAGGCAAACCCAAAAAAAATGTAGGGGGGGGGGGCACACGGCATGGGCGACTGGGCAGCAGGAGACCAAGTCCTCACATTAAGAATCTCCAATCCAAAGTTAAATCTAGAATCGGTTTCCTATTTCGCAACAAAGCCTCCTTCACTCATGCTGCCAAACATGCCCTCGTAAAACTGACTATCCTACCGATCCTTGACTTCGGCGATGTCATTTACAAAATAGCCTCCAACACTCTACTCAGCAAATTGGATGTAGTCTATCACAGTGCCATCCGTTTTGTCTCCAAAGCCCCATATAATACCCACCACTGTGACCTGTACGCTCTTGTTGGCTGGTCCTCACTACATATTCGTCGCCAAACCCACTGGCTCCAGGCCATCTATAAATCACTGCTAGGCAAATCCCCGCCTTATCTTAGCTCATTGGTCACCATAGCAACACCCACCCGTAGTCTGCGCTCCAGCAGGTATATCTCACTGGTCATCCCCAAAGCCAACACCTCCTTTGGCCGCAAATCCTCCCAGTTCTCTGCTGCCAATGACTGGAACAAATTGCAAAAATCTCTGAAGCTGGAGACACTTATCTCCCTCACTAACTTTAAGCATCAGTTGTCAGAGCACCTTACCGATCACTGCACCTGTACACAGCCCATCTGAAATTAGCCCGCCCAACTACCTCATCCCTATATTGTTATTTATTTTGCTCATTTGTACCCCAGTATCTCTATTTGCACATCATCTCTTGCACATCTATCATTCCAGTGTTAATACTAATTGTAATTATTTTGCACTATAGCCTATTTATTGCCTTACCTCCATAACTTGCTACATTTGCACACACTGTATATATATGTATTTCTGTTGTATTTTTTACTTTGTTTTGTTTTACCCCATATGTAACTCTGTGTTGTTGTTTTTATCGCACTGCTTTGCTTTATCTTGGCCAGGTCGCAGTTGTAAATGAGAACTTGTTCTCAACTGGTTTACCTGGTTAAATAAAGGTGAAATAAATAAAAATAAAAATAAACAGGGCGAATTGGGAGATTAGGAGAGGAGGCCACCGGGATTGGGGGGCCAGAAGGCAGGTTGGCGGAGCCTGGATGGAGAGCAGAGCAAACTCCCCGTACTCAGGCATGGCAGCATGAGACTGGGCAGGTTCCGGGGTATGCGGAGCTGCGTACTGTGCCACGAGTGGTCCAGCATAGTCCGGTACGTCCTGTGCGAGCACCCCGCACGTGTCGTGCGAAGGTGGGCATGCAGCCAGGACGGAGTGTCCCGGCTCAGCGCTCGTGGCCTCCAGTGCCTCTCCTCGGTCCCGGATATCCTGCGCCAGTGTCACGTGCTGTTATGCCAGTACGGGTACACAGCCCTGTACGTCCTGTGCTGATGCCTCACACAGAGTGTGTGAAGGTAGGCATTCAGCCAGGACGGGTTGTGGCAGCTCTTCACTCCAGGCCTCCAATCCGTCTCCACAGCCCGGCCCGGCCTGTTCCTGCCCCTCGCACCAAGCCTACGGTAAGCGTCGCCAGCCCAGCCCGGCCTGTTCCTGCCCCTCGCACCAAGCCTACGGTGCGCGTCGCCAGCCCAGCCCGGCCTGTTCCTGCCCCTCGCACCAAGCTTCCGGTGCGCGTCGCCAGCCCAGCCCGGCCTGTTCCTTCCACTCGCACCAAGCCTACGGTGTGCGTCGCCAGCCCGGCCCGGCCTGTTCCTACCACTCGCACCAAGCCTATGGTGCGCGTCGCCAGCCCGGCCCGGCCTGTTCCTGCCACTCGCACAAAGCCTACGGTGTGCGTCGCCAGCCCGGCCCGGCCTGTTCCTGCTCCTCGCACCAAGCCTACGGTGCGCGTCGCCAGCCCGGCCCGGCCTGTTCCTACCCATCGCACCAAGCCTACGGTGCGCATCGCCAGCCCAGCCCGGCCTGTTTCTGCTCCCCGCATAAGGTAACGGTGCGCGTCGCCAGCCCGGCCCGGTCTGTTCCTGCTCCACGCACCAAGCCTACGGTGCGCATCGCCAGCCCGGCCTGGCCTGTTCCTGCCACTCGCACCAAGCCAGGGGTGCGCATCGTCAGCCCGGTCCGGCCCGTTCATGCTCTACGCACCAAGCCAGGGGTGCGCATCGTCAGCCCGGTCCGGCCCGTTCCTGCTCCACGCACCAAGCCAGGGGTGCGCATTGTCAGCCCGGTACGGCCCATTCCGGCTCCACGCACCAAGCCAGGGGTGCGCATCGTCAGCCCGGTCCGGCCCGTTGCTGCTCCACGCACCAAGCCAGGGGTGCGCATCGTCAGCCCAGCCCGGCCTGTTCCTTCCACTCGCACCAAGCCTACGGTGCGCGTCGCCAGCCCGGCCCGGCCTGTTCCTGCCACTCGCACCAAGCCTACGGTGCGCGTCGCCAGCCCGGCCCGGCCTGTTCCTGCCACTCGCACCAAGCCAGGGGTGCGAGTCGTCAGCCCGGTAAGGCCCGTTCCTGCTCCACGCACCAAGCCAGGGGTGCGCATCGTCAGCCCGGTCCGGCCCGTTGCTGCTCCACGCACCAAGCCAGGGGTGCGCATCGTCAGCCCGGTCCGGCCCGTTCCTGCTCCACGCACCAAGCCAGGGGTGCGCATCGTCAGCCCGGTCCGGCCCGTTGCTGCTCCACGCACCAAGCCAGGGGTGCGCATCGTCAGCCCGGTCCGGCCCGTTCCTGCTCCACGCACCAAGCCAGGGGTGCGCATTGTCAGCCCGGTACGGCCCGTTCCGGCTCCACGCACCAAGCCAGGGGTGCGCATCGTCAGCCCGGTCCGGCCCGTTGCTGCTCCACGCACCAAGCCAGGGGTGCGCATCGTCAGCCCGGTCCGGCCCGTTCCTGCTTCACGCACCAAGCCAGGGGTGCGCGTCGTCAGTCCGGCACAACCCGTGCCTGGGTCACCGGTGCCTGGTCAGGTACCGGTCAGCTGCTCCACACCGGAGCTTAAGCAATCCGCTCCTACGATTTCCAGTCCAGCTCCAGCCAGCGGGGCCAGACCGGACCAGGGGCGCTACGGGGGAATTATTGGAGGGTGGTGGGCAAGCCCGGAGCCGGAACCGCCTCCGAGGAGGAATGCCCACCCAGCCCTCCCCTGTTTGGTTTATGTTGAGGCGCGGTCTTACTGGTTGGTAGGTGATCAAATACTTATGTCATGCAATAAAATGCAAATTAATTACTTAAAAATCATACAATGTGATTTTCTGGATTTTTGTTTTCGATTCCGTCTCTCACAGTAAGAGCATTGAAGATGGGTCGTGGCTGGGTCTTCCAGCATGACAACGACCCGAAACACACAGCCAGGGCAACTAAGGAGTGGCTCCGTAAGAAGCATCTCAAGGTCCTGGAGTGGCCTAGCCAGTCTCCAGACCTGAACCCAATAGAAAATCTTTGGAGGGAGCTGAAAGTCCGTATTGCCCAGCGACAGCCCCGAAACCTGAAGGATCTGGAGAAGGTCTGTATGGAGGAGTGGGCCAAAATCCCTGCTGCAGTGTGTGCAAACATGGTCAAGACCTACAGGAAACCTATGATCTCTGTAATTGCAAACAAAGGTTTCTGTACCAAATATTAAGTTCTGCTTTTCTGAGGTATCAAATACTTATGTCATGCAATAAAATGCAAATGTATTACTTAAAAATCATACAATGTGATTTTCTGGATTTTTGTTTTAGATTCCGTCTCTCACAGTTGAAGTGTACCTATGATAAAAATTACAGACCTCTACATGCTTTATAAGTAGGAAAACCTGCAAAATCGGCAGTGTATCAAATACTTGTTCTCCCCACTGTACATACGTTCGATTTAGTTAATTATGCTTGTTCCTTGGAATGTTCTAAATGGATAAACAATTCTACATTGAACACTGTTTTAAAAATGGTATAACTGCCTTAATTATGCTGGACCCCAGGAAGAGTAGCTGCTGCCTTGGCACCAGCTAATGGGGATCCATATTAAATACATATACAAATGTTTTAGCATATGTTTAGTGAGGAACCTGTCTATGTTTAGAGGGGTAAACAATTCTAAATGCCACTTGCAGTTCGCAAGGTAGGGTCGTCACTAACAATAGTTACCACATCCACAAAGTCATAAACCCTGCCTGTTTCTACAATTTCAATTCTTAAAATCTGATTTTAAACCTAACCCTAACCTTAACCACACTGTTAACCTTATGCCTAACCCTAACCTTAACTTAAGACCAAAAATAATTTTTTAGATAAAGACAATTTTAACTTTGTGGCTGTGGTAACTAGTGACAACAAAAAGGTAGCCTAAGCGGGAAATTATGTAATTATTCCAAAACTGCAGCTTATTCGGAAAGTATTCCAACCCCTTCCTTCACTTTTACCACAGTTTGTTACGTTACAGCCTTATTCTAAAATTGATTAAATTGTTTTTTCTCACCAATCTACCCCATAACGACAAAGCAAAAATGTCTTTGACATTTTTCAAATGTATTACAAATAAAAAACAGAAATACCTTATTTACTTAAGTATTCAGACCCTTTGCTATGAGACTCGAAATTGAGCTCAGGTGCATCCTGTTTACATTGATCATCCTTGAGATGTTTCTACAACTTGATTGGAGTCCACCTGTGGTAATTTCAATTGATTGTCTATGTAAGGTCACACAGTTGAAAGCATATGTCAGTGCAAAAACCAAGCCATGAGGTCGAAGGAATTGTCCGTAGAGCTCCGAGACAGGATTGTGTCGAGGCACAGATCTGGGGAAGGCTACCAAAACATTTCTGCACCATTGAAGGTCCCCAAGAACACAGTGGCCTCCATCATTATTTAATGGAAGAAGTTTGGAACCACCAAGACTCTTCCTAGATTTCCGGCCAAACTGAGCAATCGAGGGAGAAGGGCCTTGGTCAGGGAGGTGACCAAGAACCCGATGGCCACTCTGACAGAGTTCCTCTGTGGAGATGGGAGAACCTTCCAGAAGGACAACCATCTCCGCAGCACTCCACCAATCAGGCCTTTATGGTAGAGTGGCCATACAGAATCCACTCCTCAGTATATGGCACATGACAGCACGCTTGGAGTTTGCCAAAAGGCACCTAAAGGACTCTCAGACCATGAGAAACAAGATTCTCTGGTCTGATGAATCCAAGATTGAACTCTTTGGCCTGAATGTGAAGCGTCAGGTCTGAAGGAAACCAGGCTACGCTCATTCCCTGGCCAATACCATGCCTACGGTGAAGCATGGTGGTGGCAGCATCATGCTTTGGGGATGTTTTTCAGCGGCAGGGACTGGGAGACTAGACAGGATCGAGGGAAAGATGAACGGAGCAAAGTACAGAGAGATCATTGATGAGAACCTGCTCCAGAGTGATCAGGACCTCAGACTGGGGCGAAGGTTCACCTTCCAACAGGACAACAACCCTAAGCACACAGCCAAGACAACGCAGGAGTGGCTTTGGGACAAGTCTCTGAATGTCCTTGAGTGGCCCAGCCAGAGCCCAGACTTGAACCCAATCGAACATCTCTGGAGAGACCTGAAAATAGCTGTGCAGCAACGCTCCCCATCCAACCTGCCAGAGCTTGAGAGGATCTGCAGAGAAGAATGGGAGAAACTCCCCAAATACAGGTGTGCCAAGCTTGTAGCGTCATACCCAAGAATACTCTAGGCTTTAATAGCTGCCAAAGGTGCTTCAACAAAGTACTGTGTATAGGGTCTGAATACTTATAGAAATGTGATATTTCAGTTGTTAAAAAAAAACTAAAAAACATTTGCAACACCTGTTTTTGATTTGTCATTATGGGGTATTGTGTGTAGATTGAGGAGTAAAAAAAAAACAATTGAATCCATTTTAGAATAAGGCTGTAAAGTAACAAAATGTGGAAAAGGTCAAGGGGTCTGAATACTTTCCAAATGCACTGTATGCATATGGTGCAGCAGACCTTCATGGCGCTTTGAGGAAGAAATGCTCAGAAAGTATTTTATGATATTTATCTCAATGTAGGCCTACAGCTAGAGTGTAAAATACACATATTTATGAAAAGTCAGGGACAGGTGGGTTCAAGGTTTTTATTGAAATTAAGTTATTGAAATGACATGAAGCTGTAGGCCTAAGAGTCCTGTTTACTGTAGCTTTCTTAATGTAACTTACTTATTGGCCTAAAGGCCTACTTCAATATACAGTATATCAATCATTCATTCATTCATTTATTTATTAAGGCTGTAACGTAACAAAATGTGAAAAAAGTGAAGTGGTCTGAATACTTTCCAAATGCACTGTACTACAGACTGCAAAAATACTACAGTAAATACTACGGTATACTATAATCTGCAAAAACACTACAGTAATTACTCTAGTTTTTGTTACTACAGTATTAATACAATAGTAAACTGTAAATACTACATTATACTACAGTCATGTCCGCAATACTACAGTAAATACTACAGTAAATTCCAGAGTATTTATACCATAGTATACTATAGTATTTTTGTATGTGGACTACTAATACTACTACTACTACTACTACTACTACTATTGCTACTATTACTACTACTACTACTACTACTACTACTACTACTACTACTACTACTACTAACTTGAGAACTCTATCATAGGGCTATACATTGAGTGTACAAAACATTAGGAACACCTTTCTAATATTGAGTTGCACCCCCTTTTGCCCTCAGACCATCCTCAATTCGTCAGGGCATGGACTCTACAAGGTGTCAAAAGCATACCACAGGGATGCTCGCCAATGTTGACTCCAATGCTTCCCACAGTTGTGTCAAGTTGGCTGGATGTCCTTTGGGTGGTGGACCATTCTTGATACACATGGAAAACTGTGCAGCGTTGCAGTTCTTGACACACTTAACCCGGTGTGCCTGGCACCTACTACCCAGGGGAGGCTCCTCAGAGGAGGACCATCCTCCTCAGTGAATTTCATAAAAATAAAAATAGTGAAACATTAAAAATCATTTTTAGATAAAACTATACGAAATATATTCACATCACAAAATAATTGATTAAAACACACTGTTTTGCAATGAAAGTCTACAGTAGACTCAACATAACTCTGTAGGGTAGCACCATGGTGTAGCCAGATGATAGCTAGTTTCCATCCTCCTCTGGGTACATTGACTTCAAATCAAAACCTAGGAGGATCGTGGTTCTCACCCCCTTCCATAGACTTACACATTAATTATGATAACTTCCAGAGGACGTCCTCCAACCTATCAGAGCTCTTGCAGCATGAACTGACATGTTGTGCACCCAATCAAAGGATCAGAGAATGAATCTTGTACTGAAAGCATAAGCTACATCTAGTTAGGAATGCAGTGCACAAAATGTGGTGAGTAGTTGACTCAAAGAGGGGGAAAGACAATAGTTGAACCGTATTGAACAAATGTATTTATTTAAACATGAGGGAGAAGCGAGAGAGAGAGAGCTAGCTATATTTAATTAAAAATGAAATAAAAACGTTCACTTAGCCAACTAATGCAGCTAGCTGGTTTAACATAATCAAACACCCGGCTAAAACAGAGAGGGATGCTATTCTAGCGAGCTGGCTATGGCTATCAAACACTGGAGTTTTTCCAAGTCAAAGTAAGCTTTTGGTTTTATTAATTTATTGCCATCGTGGCCCGCAGGTGTAACTGCTAAACTGCTTGCTGACTATACACTGTACTGCATGATTGTAGCGGGTTTACTAAAGTGTTAGTTCTAGTAGCTATATTGACTAGCTATGACATTAGCTAATATGGTGACAATGATGTAGACTGTGTGTAGTGGTTAGCGGTTATGATATGAAGGTTTGGCTTGGAAAGTTTTTTTTTTGCCTGGTCACAGACAGCTGATGTGGTGTGCACTGAAGTTCACAAGTTAAAGCGAAAAGGTGAGAGGAGGAGAGCAACAAGCAAAATTATCATGCTGTTTGTATGTGGCTGCTATGAAAGTTAACTGTCTTTGCGTGTGATCAGGGGTGTATTCATTCCACCAATTATGTTGGAAAATGTTTCTTGAACGGAAGCAAACGGAACGAAACGGGGATAAACATACCTGAATTTGTCTAATAGAAACTCTCATTTGCAACTGTGGGACTAATGATTACTCCCTAGATCAGCTAGATGCAGGCAAGAGTATGCAAGGCGTTATTGAATGTGTCACTGTCTGTCACCTTGATTACTCAAATGTTTCTCTCGACCTGTGCACCTACGCTGTAAACTTTCATTCATATGAAAGCAACCTCATATGTAGCAACCTCATGATAGGAATAGGGAATCATGTAGTAGCCTAAACCTACTGATGTTACATTGAACTGGATGAATGGAATATGAATGACAGTCATTCAATATGCTGTAATTGAAATAAGGCCATGCTCATGATAAAAAAATGTCACTGACCGCCACTGCTACTACCATACCCCATTCAAAGGCACTTAAATATTCAATAAGGGATCATAGCTATCATCTGGATTCACCTGGTCAGTCTACCACTCTCGCTCTCTTTCCTCTCTTTCTTTATTTCCTTTTTTCAAACATTGCTGCTTCCTGAAGCATCCCGTCCATCTGTTGCCATCATCCCTCTCTCCCTCCTCTCCTCTTTTCTGCCAATCTCTCCCTTCATCTCTCTGTATGTCCATCGGTTCCGCTTCCAGTTTTACTCTATTATTCTCTTGTCTTCTCTCTTTCTCTACAGTTCCACTCTTTCTGCACACTTTCTTGCCCTGATACACACACACACACACACACACACACACACACACACACACACACACACACACACACACACACACACAGGCTAGTGTCTCTTTGAGGTGCTGTTATCACTAACCACACTTACCCAGGCAGACAGGGTAGGAGTGACCCACTGTCCCCAGAGAGAAAGAGAGGGAGGAAGAGAGAGAGGGGACAGATAAAGAGAGAGAAAGAGAGAGAGCAAGAGAATGACAGATAGAGATGGATGAAGAAGGGCAGGCTGGGTCTAGTGGTCACTCTGTGAGGACAGGAGCTGATGCCGCCGGAAGATTTGCTCAACAGTTGACCAGCCGATACCCGCAATGCAGACAAGCCAGAGTGAGGCTACGGTCGGGAGGTGTGTGTGTGTGTGCTAGTAGCATTAAATCGGTGACGTCACTCGCTCTGAGACCAAGGGCTTTTGTGGAGCTATAGGTAACGATGCTTCTTGGGTGGCAGTTTGTTATGTGTTCAGAGCGTCCCGGTTTGAGCCCAGGTTGGGGCAAGGAGTGGGATGGAAACAACACTGTTACATTGGTCTGCATTATATTTAAGTGCAGACAAGAGCATTTTAAATTCTGGCATTTGCAGAATATCTAAGCCTCCATGATGTAAAAGGAAGAAAAACCCTCTCAAAATACAGACTGAGCTACCAGTCTGGAAATTGAAAGAGGAAGACACCTTAAATATTGGCTGCAAAGAGATCAGAGACTACATAAGAATTGTGAGGTAGAAACTGAGATGCGCTTCCTGTGTTCCTGCCCCAAATATTACAACATAAGGGAAATGCTACAGAGATTTAGAAAAATATATACAAACTTTAAACAGATCCCTGATGTACATTAACTCCCCATCCTGCTTGGAGAGGAGCAAAAGTCAGCTAAGCTGGCAGCTAAATTTGTCACCCTGTGCCACCAGCCAGATAAACTACAAATAGACTGCGATTTTGGACGTTTAAAAAGGTTCCCAGAACGTCAATATATGCCTTCCTATGCTCTCACAAAAAAGAAAGATAAACAATTGCCCAACACTGGGCACAAACTCATGATGGTCGGAGCCAGAGCGCGCTGCTTAGACCACTGTGCCACTGCAGTTCACAATGCTCTAGCAAGCCGCGAGAATACTTGATGATACTTGATGGTAATAGCGCGTCATTTTTGTTTTAAGCCTTCCCCAACTCACAATGTATCCCTTTTTCTGCACACCAGTCAGTGAAGCAGGTAAGTGCACACTTAGTTTGTTTCACAATGTTCTTTTCATTTCAGTTTCTCTCAAATTCATCTAAACGGTTATTTTCTACATCGGCATGTCAAACTACTGTTGATGTAGCCATTTTATTGAGGTGAAAAGGTGCAATGATATCAAGGTGAAAAGCCTAAACGTCATAGTCATGGTATACAGTCTCACATACACAAGGCTAAATGCTGTTTTAGCCAATCAGCATCCAGTATCCCAAACTACCCGGTTTATAAATATATACACTACCAGTCAAAAGTTTGGACACACCTACTCATTCAAGGGTTTTTCTTTATTTACACAATTTTGTACATTGTAGAATAAAAGTGAAGACATCAAAACTATGAAATAACACATATGGAAAAAAAAAAAGTGTTAACCAAATCAAAATATATTTGAGATTTGAGATTCGTCAAATATCCACCCTTTGCCTTGATGACAGCTTAGCACACTCTTGGCATTCTCTCAACCAGCTTCATGAGGTAGTCACCTGGAATGCATTTCAATTAAAAGGTGTGCCTTCTTAAAAGTTAATTTGTGGAAAGTATTTCCTTCTTAATGCGTTTGAGCCAATCAGTTGTGTTGTGACAAGGTAGGGGATACAGAAGATAGCCCTTTTTGGTAAAAGACCAAGTCCATATTATGGCAAGAACAGCTCAAATAAGCAAAGAGAAACGACAGTCCATCATTACTTTAAAAAATGAAGGTGAGTCAATACGGAAAATGTCAAGAACTTTGAAAGTTTCTACAAGTGCAGTCACAAAAACCATCAAGCGCTATGATGAAACTGGCTCTAATGAGGACCGGCACAGGAATGAAAGACCCTGAGTTACCTCTGATGCAGAGGATAAGTTCATTAGAGTTACCAGCCTCAGAAATTGCAGCCCAAATAAATGCATCACAGAGTTCAAGTAACAGACACATCTCTTCAGTAAAATGCACATGTAAGCCCGCTTGGAGTTTGCCAAAAGGCACCTAAAGACTATCAGACCATGAGAAACAAGATTCTCTCGTCTGATGAAACCAAGATTGAACTCTTTGGCCTGAATGCCAAGCGTCACGTCTGGAGGAAACCTGGCACAACCCCTACAGTGAATTATGGTGGTGGCAGCATCATGCTGTGGGGATGTTTTTCAGTGGCAGGGACTGGGAGACTAGTCAGGATCGAGGGGTGAAAACCTTGATTAGCGCTCAGGACCTCAGACTGGGGCGAAGGTTCACCTTCCAACAGGACAATGCCCCTAAGCACACAGCCAAGACAACGTAGGAGTGGCTTCGGGACAAGTCTCTGAACGGGTCCAGGAGCACTCCACGATGCTGGCCAGCTTGGGGGAAGCGATGGATCGGGTTCTTCAGGTCGTCCAACGCCTGGAGAGGAGCAGACCCGATCTATCGAGACCAGCTGGCCAACCAGATCCAGCCACCTACACCCCAGCACCAGGAGGGATCCAGATATCCCGACCACGGGCGTTTGAGGGGACAGCGACGCTGTGCCAGGGATTTTTCCTCCAATTGGAGCTTTACTTTGCCAGCATCAGGCCGGCACCATCGGATCGGGAGAAGGTGTCCGTCCTAGTTTCCTGCCTCTGTGGGAAAGCCCTGGAGTGGCCCAACGCGGTGTGGAATGAAGGAGGAGCCGCGTTGGAGGACTACAGGGAGTTCGCTCGTCTCTTTCGGGCGGTTTTCGACCACCCACCAGAGGGTCGAGAGGCGGGTGAGCAACTGGTCCACCTGAGGCAGGGGACGAGGACCATGCAGGACTTCGCATTGGAGTTTCGGACGCTGGCAGCGCGGTCCGGGTGTAACGAGCGGGCCCTGATCGACCATTTCCGGTGCCATCTGCGGGAGGACGTCCGATGGGAGCTAGCCTGCCTTGACACCATGTTGTCCTTCAATAAACTGGTGGACATGGCCATTCGGTTGGACAACCTGCTGGCAGCCAGAGGACGTCCTGGTAGGGGTCTGCCCGTTTCCACCCCGGAAGACTCGGACCTCGAGCCGATGGAGCTGGGTGGAGCCGCCGGCCAAGAGAGCGGAGGAGGACAGCGACAGTGCCACTCTGGTGGCACGAAGGGACTATCCACCACATGTCGTAGTCAATGTTCTTTTGGGCCTGGAGGCGGAAGGCAGGGCACTCACGCATCACCCCAGGTATCGAACACCCACACTTGTTCAGAGCCCTCTGTTGCGCACTGTACCCTACCTATTCACTTTCCCGATCACATGGCGCAGCTGGGAACTTTATGGATAGGGCATTCGCACGCCGTCAAGGCATTTCATTGGTTCCCCTCTCCATTCCACGTCCCCTCAGAGCACTCGATAGTCGACCATTAGGGTCCGGATTTGTTACGGAAGTCACTATACCAGTCACCATGATCACCCAGGAGGGCTCTCACGGGGTGGTCGCGTGAGTGTCAGGGTAGGTGTCTAGATGTTTCCATTGGTGCAATCACGGTGGAAAGTCCAGATAGTACCTCCACCGTGTGCATTCCCCCCGAATACCGTGATCTGGCGCAAGCGTTCTCTAAAACGCAGGCGACTAAGTTACCACCTCACCGGGCGGGGGATTGCGCGATAAACCTCAGGGTAGACGCTGTACATCCCAGAAGTCATATATACCTGCTGTCACAGGCGGAAACGGTGGCTATGGAGACATATGTCACCGAGTCCCTGCTTCAGGGGTATATACGTCCCTCCACTTCACCCGCCTCCTCGAGTTTCTTCTTTGCGAAGAAGAAGATGGAGGTCTGTGCCCGTGCATTGATTATCAACCACTGAACAGGGAGACAATCAGATTTAGTTATCCTCTCCCCCTCATTCCTTCAGTGGTTGAATCGATGCATGGGGTGCGCTTCTTCACCAAATTGGATCTCAGGAGTGCGTACAACCTGGTGCGTATCCGAGAGGGAGATGAGTGGAAGACAGCATTCAGCACAACCACGGGGCATTATGAATACCTGGTGATGCCCTATGGTTTGATGAATGCTCCCTCAGTTTTCCAGTCCTTTGTGAACGAGGTGTTTCGGTACATGCTTGGTCGCGGTTTAGTGGTCTACAGCGATGACATCCTGGTGTATTCTGCTACTCGCACTGAGCATGTGTCCCTGGTTCACAAGGTGCCTGCCCGACTGTTGGAAAATGACCTTCATGCTAAGGCAGAGAAGTGTATGTTTTCCAGCAGTCCATCTCCTTCCTTGGATACCGCATTTCCACCTCAGGGGTGGAGATGGAGGAGGATCGCATTTCAGCCGTGCGTAATTGGCCGACTCCAACCACGGTTAAGGAGGTGCAGCGATTCCTTGGTTTTGCCAACTACTATCAAAACTTTATCCGGGGCTTTGGCAAGTTCGCAGCTCCCATCACATCCCTGTTGAAGGGTGGGCCGTCCCGGCTCCGCTGGTGCTGAGGTGGATCTGGCCTTCAGGAGACTGCTGGGTCGGTTCACCTCAGCTCCGGTACTAGCCCACCCCGATCCATCACTACCGTTTGTAGTGGAGGTGGATGCGTCCGAGGTAGGGATGGGCACTGTCCAATCCCAACGCTTGGGCACGCCACCCAAGCTCCGCCCCTGTGCCTTCTTCTCGAAGAAGCTCAGCCCGGCGGAGCAGAACTACGACGTTGGTGATCGGGAGCTGTTGGTTGTTGTCCGAGCTTTGACCGTGTGGAGGCATTGGCTCGAAGGGGCGAAACACCCTTTCCTCGTCTGGACGGACCACCATAACCTGGAGTACATCCGAGCAGCGAGGAGGCTGAATCCTCGCCAGGCCAGGTGGGCCCTATTCTTCACCCGGTTTGATTTTACATTGTCATACAGTCCGGGTACGAAGAACGTGAAGGCAGACGCACTGTCCCGGCTGTATGACACAGAGGAGAGGCCCAGAGACAACACCCCCATACTCCCGGCCTCCCGCATTGTGGCGCCGGTAGTATGCGTGATGGACGCGGATATAGAGCAGGCATTACGCACAGATCCATCTCCACCGCAGTGTCCAGCTGAGCTGCAGTACGTGCCTGCTCTTATCCGTGATCGTCTGATCTTCTGGGCACACACGTTACCCTCCTCTGGTCACCCAGGTATCGGTCGTACAGTGCGCTGGCTGAGCGGAAAGTACTGGTGGCCTACCTTGGCTAAGGACGAGAGGGTGTATGTCTCCTCCTGCTCCGTGTGCGCCCAGAGTAAGGCACCTAGGCACCTCACAGTGGTTAAGCTACAACTGTTACCAGTTCCACAACAACCATGGTCTCACCTTAGCATTGATTTTCTGACTGATCTTCCCCTCTCCCAAGGTAACACCACCATCCTGGTCGTTGTGGACCGCTTCTCAAAGTCCTTCCGCCTCTATCCTCTGCCCGGTCTCCCCACGGCCCTGCAGACTGCGGAAGCCCTGTTTACTCACGTCTTCCGGCACTACGGGGTACCAGAGGATATAGTGTCTGACCGAGGTCCCCAGTTCACGTCCAAGGTCTGGAAGGCATTCATGGAACGTCTGGGGGTCTCGGTCAGCCTGACCTCTGGGTTCCACCCCGAGAGTAATGGGCAGGTGGAACGGGTAAATCAGGACATGGGTAGGTTCCTGCGGTCCTACTGCCAGGACTGGCCGGGGGAGTGGTCGGTGTTCTTGCCATGGGCAGAATATGCCCAGAACTTTCTCCGCCACTCCTCCACTAACCTAACGCCTTTCCAGTGTGTTCAGGTTACCAACCAGTTCTGGCACTGTGGCACCAGAGCCAGACCGAGGCTCCTGCGGTGGACGACTGGTTTCGGCAACCGGAGGAGACGTGGGATGCTGCCCACGTTCACCTCCAACGCGCCGTGCGTCGTCAGAAGGCCAACACTGACAGCCAAAGCAGTGATTCCCCCGTCTTTGTACCGGGGGATCGGGTCTGATTCTCGACCCGGAATCTGCCCCTCCGCCTGCCCTGCCGGAAGCTGAGCCTGCGGTTTGTGGGGCCGTTCAAAGTCCTGAGGAGAGTCAACGAGGTCACATATAGGTTATTACTTCCCTTTGATTACCGTATTAACCCCTCGTTTCATGTGTCTCTCCTCAGGCCGGTGGTAGCTGGTCCGCTCCAGGAGTCTGAGGTGGGGGAGGTCCCTCCACCTCCTCTGGACATCGAACGGTGCTGGGTCCCGGTGAGGGATATCCTCGATCCCTCCATGTTACGGGATTTCCACCGTCGCCATCTGGCTCGCCCTGCTCCGCGTCCTCCTGGCCGTCCCCGAGGCCGGGGTCGGCGCGCTGCTGGAGCCGCGCGTCAAGGGGGGTGGTACTGTCACGACTTCCACCGAGGCTGCCTCCCCTCCTTGTTCGGGCAGGTTTTGGCATTCGTCGTCACTGGCTTACTAGCTGCTGCCAATCCATTTATCATCACTCCACTTGTCTTGTCTAATTAATCACACACACCTGGTCCTTATCCCCAGTTAGTCATTGTATAAGTGTTCCCCTCTGCTTCCTTGTCTGTGTGGGTGATTGTTTGTAGTGAGCTGTGTGTAGCTCGGTTGAGCTACACTTACCTTGTTGTTGCCAGGGTAGATATTTCCCCTCTGCCTGAGTTTTGTTGTCGCATGCTTGCGCAACTGTTTATCGACAGAATAAACTCTTTGGATGCGTATTACTCTCCTGCGCCTGACTCCGTCTATCACACGCATCACAATTGTAGAATAATAGTGAAGACATCAAAACTATGAAATAACATTTGGAATCCTGTAGTAACCAAAAAGATGTTAAACAAGATTCTTCAAATAGACACCCTTTGCCTTGATGACAGCTTTGCACACTCTTGGCATTCTCTCAACCAGCTTCATGAGGTAGTCATCTGGAATGCATTTTAATTAACAGGTGTGCCTTCTTAAAAGTTAATTTGTGGAATTAATGCGTTTGAGCCAATCAGTTGTGTTGTTTTTTATTTATTTATTTTATTTCACCTTTATTTAACCAGGTAAGCCAGTTGAGAACAAGTTCTCATTTACAACTGCGACCCAATTTGCTGAGTAGAGTGTTGGAGGCTATTTTGTGAGTGATGGAGTGTTGCATCAGATGACCTGGCCTCCACAATCACCCGACCTCAACCCAATTGAGATGGTTAGGGATGAGTCGGACGGCAGAGTGAAGGAAAAACAGCCAACAAGTGTGTGTGTCCAGATTGTTTGCTACTCTGCCACCTCTACTCTCTGTAATGTCCTGCCCACTGTCCGCTACCCACTTGACCTACCCGTCTGCCTGGGTTGGTGTTGCATCATTTTGATCTACAAACAAGCCAAGCTTGTTTTATGGATTATAAATGAACTAATTATCTATTATGCTCATTAGCTCCAGGTCCTAATTAGCAAAAATTTATATTGGTTCTGATAAAGACATTGGCAGTGGCAAATTGGCTATTTACCGTCTTTGGCAATCTGGAGTAGGGGAGAGGGACAGAGAGATGAAGAGAGAGAGAAAGAAAGAGAGAGAGATAGATAGAGAAAGGGAGAGAGAGAGAGGGAGAGAGAAATAGAGAGGGGGGAGAGAGTGGGATAGAGAGAGAGAGAGGGGGGGGGGGGATTTGGAAGAGATACAAGCATGATTCTGACAGCTGGGCTGGCTGATCAGTTTCAATTCAGGATCTAAAACTCTCACACACACACACAGACAAACACACTCATAAACAAACACTGCCAAGAAAGCCTGAAGTTGACCTCTTAGTCAGAGTCCAGAGTCCACAGTTAAACAGAACAAAGCAGTTGCATGATGGGGTCTTCTATGGGTCAAGCTACGCCTACATGCACTAGAGGTGGACAGGGTGTGAATGGGCAGTGTGTGTGTACGCGTATGTGTGTTTGTTTGTGTGTGTGTATGCTCAGTGTTTTCCCTAAGCTCCGGCCGTCGGCTAAACAGCCAGTAAAAGAGTCATTTTCGTCCAGCTACTTTTTCCACTTCATAAATTAACTAGTCTTCTCTTCATTTAAAAGTTTCAATTTGCTAGTCAGAAAAGTCTATATAGCCTTCTCTCACTAGAATGAACAATAGTATATGCATATTCTAGCAATCTATTGATAGGACAGGCCCCTGTCAGTCACAAAGCGAGCTATGACAGCGAAACACTGCTGGTTTGTCAGTCTGCTGTCTGTCCTGCCTCTCGCGGTACCTGTGTTATTTCTGTGCGCTTTGGTTGGTTGCAATCAAATTTATTTTTACGGTGGAGGAATAGCATGATATACTCCTTCATCGTCTACTGTGAGTGAATAACCCTGTCCCATGTAATGTAAGTGGTAACGATGAGTCGATATCAACTTAATTATTGTTTTGTGGCTCATTCACTTATTTTCATTTGCGTGTTTCATATAGACAGACACAGAGTCGGGGTGCATAGGCTATTTACTCTGCTTTGACTGACGACCAAACAGCAAGTGTTGATTAGTTTATAAAAGGTCAAACTGATCCAATTAAATCAATCTCCTATATCCCGTAATCATTCATAAATCATACAATGTAGTTATCTGTCCATGGTATCGTATCGGGACAAGTAAACCAAAGCCCATGTTGAGAATTTCCAGTAACTGCTAAAGTGACTCGTCAGGGTAGCCGAGTGATGGGTTGTTCGCGAACGAACGTCTCTTTTTTTAACGGATCTTTTAGGTAAATGTGGGGAACGGAATGCCATCGGTGAGAGAACCATTCATTTGGCTCCCTAATTTGCATACTGGTAGGTTACTACTGCTTTTTGGCAATTATCTGCAGATAAATTATGAAAACATTCAATGAAGATGGTGAATCCTCACTGCAGGAACAATAGGTAGTGGTCCTAAATTAGACAAAAGAAAACAGATTGAAGGTTACAAAAGCTAATGATACTTATATGGTGCTATTAAAAATAAGCCTATTGATATAGGCCTACTAATTTGATTAAAGTGTCGACAATGGAGTAGTCAATTGCTGCTTTCTGTGTAGCAAAGCCCATGTTTAACACCTGCTTTATTCTACAATCATGCCTGTAGGTCTATTGCAGATAGCTGAAAGGGGAGGGAAAATGCCTAATAAAAGGAAGTTAAATAATTATTTTTAGAATAAATGACATACTGCAATTCACAAAGATAGTTGCAAACATTTGTTGAAATTCCTTCAGTAATTGAACTGTCAAAAATATTTACATTGAAAATAAATGACATTTTAAATGTTAATGTGCAAATCCTAAGACATATTACTTATAGAGTGTGTGATTTAAAGAAGTACTTCACTATTTTAAAACTTGATGTTAGATGGTTCCCCACACTGAAAGTAGTCTATGGGCCATGGGAAACTGTAATCCATGGTTCAGTTTTCTTTAAAGAGCGACTGCCCCTAAAACGAAACTTCTCGTTTTGACAAGATAGGGGGGGGGGGGTATACAGAAGATAGCCCTATTTGGTAAAAGACCAAGTCCATATTATGGCAAGAACAGCTCAAATAAGCAAAGACAAATGACAGTCCATCATTACTTTAAGACATGAAGGTCAGTCAATCCGGGAAATTTCAAGAACATTGAAAGTCTCTTCAAGTGCAGTCGCAAAAACCATCAAGCGCTACGATGAAACTGGCTCTCATGAGGACCGCCACAGGAATGGAAGACCCAGAGTTACCTCTGCTGCAGAGGATAAGTTCATTAGTTACCAGCCTCAGAAATTGCTGCCCAAATAAATGCTTCACAGAGTTCAAGTCACAGACACATCTCAACATCAACTGTTCAGAGGGGACTGTGTGAATCAGGCCTTCATGGTGGAATTGCTGCAAAGAAACCACTACTAAAGGACACCAATACGAAGAAGAGACCTGCTTGGGCCAAGAAACACGAGCAATGTGTCCTTTGGTCTGGAGTCCAAATTGGAGATTTTTGGTTCCAACCGCTGTGTCTTTGTGAGACGCGGTGTGGGTGAACGGATGATCTCCGCATGTGTATTTCCCACAGTAAAGCATGGAGGAGGAGGTGATATGGTGTGGAGAAAGCTTTGATGGTGACACTGTCTGTGATTTATTTAGAATTCAAGGCACACTTAACCAGCATGGCTACCACAGCATTCCGCAGTGATACGCCATCACACCTGGTTTGGGCTTAGTGGGACTATCATTTGTTTTTCAACAGGACAATGACCCATGAGGGCTATTTTACCAAGAAGGAGAGTGATGGAGTGGTGCACCACAATCCCCCGACCTCAACCCAACTGAGATGGTTTGGGATGAGTCGGACTGCAGAGTGAAGGAAAAACACCCAACAAGTGCTCAGCATATGTGGGAATTCCTTCAAGACTGTTGGAAAAGCATTCCAGGTGAAGCTGGTTGAGAGAATGCCAAGAGTGTGCAAAGCTGTCATCAAGGCAAAGGGTGGCTTGAAGAATCTCATATCTCAAATGTATTTTGATTTGTTTAACACTTTTTTGGTTAAGAAAAACCCTTGAATGAGTAGGTGTGTCCAAACATTTGACTGGTGCTGTATACAGTGAGGGAAAAAAGTATTTGATCCCCTGCTGATTTTGTACGTTTGCCCACTGACAAAGAAATGATCAGTCTATAATTTTAATGGTAGGTTTATTTGAACAGTGAGAGACAGAATAAAAACAAAAAAATACAGAAATACGCATGTCAAAAATGTTATAAATTGATTTGCATTTTAATGAGGGAAATAAGTATTTGACCCCCTCTCAATCAGAAAGATTTCTGGCTCCCAGGTGTTTTTTATACAGGTAACGAGCTGAGATTAGGAGCACACTCTTAAAGGAAGTGCTCCTAATCTCAGTTTGTTACCTGTATAAAAGACACCTGTCCACAGAAGCAATCAATCAGATTCCAAACTCTCCACCATGGCCAAGACCAAAGAGCTCTCCAAGGATGTCAGGGACAAGATTGTAGACCTACACAAGGCTGGAATGGGCTACTAGACCATCGCCAAGCAGCTTGGTGAGAAGGTGACAACTGTTGGTGCGATCATTCGCAAATGGAAGAAACACAAAAGAACTGTCAGTCTCCCTCGGCCTGGGGCTCCATGCAAGATCTCACCTCGTGGAGTTGCAATGATCATGAGAACGGTGAGGAATCAGCCCAGAACTACACGGGAGGATCTTGTCAATGATCTCAAGGCAGCTGGGACCATAGTCACAAAGAAAACAATTGGTAACACACTACACCGTGAAGGACTGAAATCCTGCAGCGCCCGCAAGGTCCCCCTGCTCAAGAAAGCACATATACAGGCCCGTCTGAAGTTTGCCAATGAACATCTGAATGATTCAGAGGAGAACTGGGGGAAAGTGTTGTGGTCAGATGAGACCAAAATCAAGCTCTTTGGCATCAACTCAACTTGCCGTGTTTGGAGGAGGAGGAATGCTGCCTATGACCCCAAGAACACCATCCGCTTCATACTAACTCGCCGTGTTTGGAGGAGGAGGAATGCTGCATCTCTGATATCCTGTTGGAATTGTACTCTGTTCTGTATGCAGTAGGTATGATAGAATACCTGTATTTCTCTAGTAATTAATTGTACTCTGTTCTGTATGCAGTATGTAGGATAGAATACCTGTATGTCTCTAGTATTGAATTGTACTCTGTAAGCTTGAGGTAAGCTTGGCTTCTTATATGGTGTTGAGTAAAGCTTAAACCATGCATTTGATCGTAGGTAGGTAGTTGTAGTTAGGTATTGTAGGTAGTTTATTTAGGTAGTTATTGTAGGTTTCCGTAGGTAATTATTGTAGGTAAGTATTGTTTACGGCGGAGCCCGGAGAAAGCACAAGGCTAGCTAGCTAGCGGGTAGCTACTGGTAACGTTTAACAACGGTGGAGAGTTGTTTCCAATGTTAATGTGCTAGCTAGCCAACGTTTAATTTTTGCTGCGTTATGAAAGGAACTAGACACGGACACGAATTATCTGTTTAGTGTGTTAACACACTATTGGTAGTTTGTTGTAACCAAGTATTGGTGCTAAACTGTGTGTTATTGGATGCTAGCATGCTAGTTAGCTATGGCGTCATAGTTAGGCATCGTGGGCTGTTGTGGGTAGTTACTGTAGGTTAGCATTGTTTTTCGGCGGTGCCGGGTCTAGCACGAAGCTAGCTAGCTAGCCGTTCTTCAAACAAAGTCAACACAGTGGCCATTGCTAGCTAGCCAACACGACCAGCTAACTGTACTGTAGTAGCTAAATACAATATACTTATGCTAGCTATTCAACGTTTAATTATTGCTGCGTTATGAAAGGAACTAGACACGGACACGAATGATCTGTTTAGTGTGTTAACACACTATTGGTAGTCTGTTGTAACCAAGTATTGGTGCTAAACTGTGTGTTATTGGATGCTAGCATGCTAGTTAGCTATGGTGTCATAGTTAGGCATCGTGGGCTGTTGTGGGTAGTTACTGTAGGTTGGCATTGTCTTCGGTGTAGCACGAAGCTAGCTAGCTAGCCGTTTTTCGAACAGAGTCAACACAGTAGCCATTGTGTGCTGTACTGTGGCAGCTAAATACAATATATTTGTGCTAAGCTAGCCAACGTTTAATTATTGCTGTGTTATGAAAGGAACTAGACACGGACACGAATTATCTGCTTAGTGTGTTAACACACTATTGGTGGTTTGTTGTGACCAAGTGTTGGTGCTAAACTGTGTGTTATTGGATGCTAGCATGCTAGTTAGCTATGGTGTCATAGTTAGCTAGCTGAATAAAGTGGGTTGAGTCTACTCCTTGAAACATTGAACCGCTGTGGTTCACAACAATTCTGATTTCTAAAGTTGGAAGTTGGGAGAGTTTTTGTTCGGGTGGTTCAGTGAAACAATTATAGTTTATGAGGTGGAAGTTTTGGTGAGGGAGGCCCTGCTCTCTCTTCTTCCAGATGTTTAGTTCATTTCATTCCGATCTCCTCTGCATTATTGTAGCCATTTGCTACAGCCTGTCAACTATGCCTCTGCCTATCCCTGTTCTCTCCTCTCTGCACAGGCTACACAAACGCCTCACACCGCGTGGCTGCTGCCTCTCTAACCTGGTGGTCCCTGCACGCACCCCACACCTGGAGTTCCAGGTCTCAGGCAGCCTCTGGAACTGCCGTTCTGCTGCCAACAAAGCTGACTTCATCCCAGCCTATGCTAACCTCCAGTCCCTCGACTTCCTGGCGCTGACGGAAACATGGATTACCACTGAAAACACTGCTACTCCTACTGCTCTCTCCTCGTCTGACCATGTGTTCTCGCATACCCCGAGAGCATCTGGTCAGAGGGGTGGTGGCACAGGAATCCTCATCTCTCCCAAGTGGACATTCTCAATTTTTCCCCTAACCCACCTGTCTATCTCCTCATTTGAATTCCATGCTGTCACAGTCACTAGCCCATTTAAGCTTAATATCCTTGTCATCTATCGCCCTCCAGGTTCCCTTGGAGAGTTCATCAATGAACTTGACGCCTTGATAAGTTCCTTTCCTGAGGATGGCTCACCCCTCACAGTTTTGGGGGATTTCAACCTCCCTATGTCCACATTTGACTCATTTCTCTCTGCCTCCTTCTTTCCAATCCTCTCCTCTTTTGACCTCACCCTCTCACCGTCCCCCCCTACTCACAAGGCAGGCAATACGCTTGACCTTATCTTTACTAGATGCTGCTCTTCTACTAATCTCACTGCAACTCCCCTCCATGTCTCCGACCACTACTTTGTTTCCTTTTCTCTCTCGCTCTCCTCCAACACTACTCACTCTGCCCCTACACAGATGGTAATGCGCCGCCGCAACCTTCGCTCTCTCTCTCCCACTACTCTCTCCTCTTCCATCCTATCATCTCTTCCCTCTGCTCAATCCTTCTCCCTCCAATCTCCTGATTCTGCCTCCTCAACCCTCCTCTCCTCCCTTTCTGCATCCTTTGACTCTCTGTGTCCCCTATCCTCCCGGCCGGCTCGGTCCTCCCCTCCAGCTCCGTGGCTTGATGACTCATTGCGAGCTCACAGAACAGAGCTCCGGGCAGCGGAGCGGAAATGGAAGAAAACTAAACTCCCTGCCGACCTGGCATCTTTTCACTCCCTCCTCTCTACATTTTCTTCATCTGTTTCTGCTGCTAAGGCCACTTTCTACCACTCTAAATTCCAAGCATCTGCCTCTAACCCTAGGAAGCTCTTTGCCACATTTTCCTCCCTCCTGAATCCTCCCCCCCTCCTCCCCCCCTCCTCTCTCTCTGTGGATGACTTCGTCAACCACTTTGAAAAGAAGGTTGACGACATCCGATCCTCGTTTGTTAAGTCTAATGACACTGCTGGTCCTACTCACACTGCCCTACCCTATGCTTTGACTTCTTTCTCCCCTCTCTCTCCAGATAAAATCCTGCGACTTGTGACTGCAGGCCGCCCAACAACCTGCCCGCTTGACCCCATCCCCTCCTCTCTTCTCCAGACCATCTCCGGTGACCTTCTCCCCTACCTCACCTCGCTGATCAACTCATCCTTGACCGCTGGCCATGTCCCTTCCGTCTTCAAGAGAGCGAGAGTTGCTCCCCTTCTCAAAAAACCAACACTCGATCCCACTGATGTCAACAACTACAGACCAGTATCCCTTCTTTCTTTTCTTTCCAAAACTATTGAGCGTGCCGTCTTTAGCCAACTCTCTTGCTATCTCTCTCAGAATGACCTTCTTGATCCAAACCAGTCAGGTTTCAGGACTGGTCATTCAACTGAGACTGCTCTTCTCTGTGTCACGGAGGCTCTCCGCACTGCTAAAGCTAACTCTCTCTCCTCTGCTCTTGTCCTTCTAGACCTGTCTGCTGCCTTTGATACTGTGAACCATCAGATCCTCCTCTCCACCCTCTCCGAGCTGGGCATCTCCGGCGCGGCTCACTCCTGGATTGCGTCCTACCTGACCGGTCGCTCCTACCAAGTGGCGTGGCGAGAAGCTGTCTCCGCACCACGTGCTCTCACCACTGGTGTCCCCCAGGGCTCAGTTCTAGGCCCTCTCCTTTTCTCCCTATACACCAAGTCACTTGGCTCTGTCATATCCTCACATGGCCTCTCCTATCATTGCTACGCTGACGATACACAACTAATCTTCTCCTTTCCCCCTTCTGATAACCAGGTGGCGAATCGCATCTCTGCATGTCTGGCAGACATATCAGTATGGATGACGGATCACCACCTCAAGCTGAACCCTGGCAAGACGGAGCTGCTCTTCCTCCCGGGGAAGGACTGCCCGTTCCATGATCTCGCCATCACGGTTGACAACTCCGTTGTGTCCTCCTCCCAGAGTGCGAAGAGCCTTGGCGTGACCCTGGACAACACCCTGTCGTTCTCCGCTAACATCAAGGCGGTGACCCGCTCCTGCAGGTTCATGCTCTACAACATTCGGAGAGTACGACCCTGCCTTACACAGGAAGCGGCACAGGTCCTAATCCAGGCACTTGTCATCTCCCGTCTGGATTACTGCAACTCGCTGTTGGCTGGCCTCCCTGCCTGTGCCATTAAACCCCTACAACTCATCCAGAACGCCGCAGCCCATCTGGTGTTCAACCTTCCCAAGTTCTCTCACGTCACCCCCCTCCTCCGCACACTCCACTGGCTTCCAGTTGAAGCTCGCATCCGTTACAAGACCATGGTGCTTGCCTATGGAGCAGTGAGGGGAACGGCACCTCTGTACCTTCGGGCTCTGATCAGTCCCTACACCCAAACGAGGGCATTGCGTTCATCCACCTCTGGCCTGCTGGCTCCCCTTCCTCTGCGGAAGCATAGTTCCCGCTCAGCCCAGTCAAAACTGTTCGCTGCTCTGGCACCCCAATGGTGGAACAAGCTCCCTCACGACGCCAGGACAGCGGAGTCACTCACCACCTTCCGGAGACATTTGAAACCCCACCTCTTTAAGGAATACCTGGGATAGGATAAAGTAATCCTTTTACCACCCCCCCCCAAATTGTAAAGTGGTTATCCCACTGGCTATAGGGTGAATGCACCAATTTGTGAGTCGCTCTGGATAAGAGCGTCTGCTAAATGACTAAAATGTAAATGTAAATCCGGGTTGTGGGTTGTGGGTTCGTTTCCCACGGGGGGCCAGTATGAAAAATGTATGCACTCACTAACTGTAAGTTGCTCTGGATAAGAGCGTCCGCTAAATGACTAAAATGTAAATGTAAAATGATACACACAGAATAACATCAATGTACAAAGGCATTGTATTTGCAGATACTGCTGAATTGAGGACGTACTTGTCCGGGTAAAATAAAGTGCATAACAATGAATATCATCACAACATCTTAGAGAGAGAGAGAGAGAGAGAGAGAGAGAGAGAGAGAGAGAGAGAGAGAGAGAGAGAGAGAGAGAGAGAGAGAGAGAGAGAGAGAGAGAGAGAGAGAGAGAGAGAGAGAGAGAGAGAGAGAGAGAGAGAGAGAGAGAGAGAAGAGAGAGAGAGAGAGAGAGAGAGAGAGCAGAGAGAGAGAGAGAGAGAGAGAGAGTTTTGTGAATGAGAGAGTTGGCTGGAGAGAGAGTAGGCTAAATCAAATAGGCATAATATAAATAAATTCTGGAGGGGCACTTTGGTAATAGTGGGGCCCTACGCAGTTTCTGAATGTTTGTTTTAAGATTAAGATATAAACTTATATTTGCAAAGTTAACTAGATTGGAAAAGAGCAATAATAACTGCCCTTTAGAACAGTGGAATTCAAACTTTTTTAGCTGGGAACCCATTTAAATCTCTGAAATTTCCAGTGACTCCATTAACCCAAATGCATCTTACCCTCTCACAACCAACACCCCATACACCAAAACAATTCTTACTTCTTTAATATGTTTTATTTTAAGATATTCTTTTTTCTTTATATTTTCTATATGAATAACCTGTCATATTATTCAGAACACTTAACTGTATAATCATAAAAATATGCAATCAAAGGTGACAACATGTAATGATCAGATATTATCCCTATTGTACTAATTTAATTTCCTCTTCTCTTTGTCTGGAGACAAGTCTCAAATATCATTTAGAATATTTTACTTTAACCTTTTCATGCGTGAGTTCCAAATATCTCTAACGGTCTCCCCAGTGTGAGTTTATTTTTATATGTGTGATGTCAGAATGCACTCACCAAAATGTGATTGTTACGCAACAGTAGAGTTAACCTGCGCTGCTCTCAGACCAAGGCACACTGCCTGCTAATTATCTATAGGCTACAGTATGTTTCAACTTGTCAATTTCAAATTATTTTCAAACAACAGTTAGAATTTCTATTTTCTCTGTTTGAAATGAGGTGTGTTACGCCTCCTCATTAATTTACAGAGAAGTAGTCCATTTCACTGTGGCTGACAATTTACATTTGAGGCATGCTATGCTAATGTAAGGCGAGGATTAGCGAGATGAGCCGGACAAACTTCTCTCTTCGATGAGAGCCTTAGCACTCCACCAGCTTCCCCAGGTCAAGTATGCAGATATTTGCGCATCTCCAGTCAGAACAGAACCTGCCCAAATTTTTCCCCCTGGCACATTTTATGGCTAGCGCCTGCATTGCCTTCATTGTTGTTTTCCTTCTTAATAATAACTTTGGACATGTGTGCGTTCCTATCAAAGTAAGTGCCTTATTATGTTATCATTATAGTTTCTGTATATCGTGTTATGTCGTTTCTACTGTAGCACACCGTATGTATGTAGGAATGTATAGAGCATAATGTATTCTGTGTATTCCTTTATAACCGCGGACAAACAATGTACTAATTTCATAACCTTTATGGTGTTATACTCAATTGTGCTTATGTAGCTAGCTACATTCTTCTATTAGCTCTGTAAAACAATGCTAATGGTGTCAGAGAAGTATAAGCTTGTGTTGTATCCTTTGAAGCTGCCATGGCCTTAAAATGACCATGGCCTGTGTATTCAGTTGGCCTGTTTAGCATAGCTCTGCTCAGCTCTGCTCTGCCCTGCCCCCTTGTGGAGCCCTTGTGGAGCTCTTCAGTTACTGTTTCTTACAGTGGGTCCTCATTTAAAAGTTGTGTCATACCGCAGCACAGCTTGCGGGATGCTGCAGAATGGTATAACACGTTGGAGTGCATGACGTCATAGTATTTTACTGTCAGCCATTGTTGCCATTAATGTTAGTTCAACCACCAGAGGGCATCTTTGAGGGCGTCTTTATGAAGCTTGTTGGTGCTTGCTTACTTTTCCAAATAATCTTAAAGAGATCCATGCAGGCCAGACGTTTTGATTGTTATACCCTATCCGAAGAGCATATTCCAAGGTTTGTAATGAACCTAGTTTTGCCAAACAACACCATAAAAAAAAGATGGTCTCAATTTCAAAATATAACGTTTTCCTAGAATAACAGCAGCTCCATGCCTACTGATGACAATCAGCAAATATCCATTTAGAGAAACTATCCTTTCTATTTTATTCTGTTATATTCCATCATATTCATATTGTAAAGGGCTGGGGAATATAAGCATGTGATGTCTGCTAAATGAACAAGTGAATTTCATTGACATGGTGGAGACATAGCCTCAGCTATAATAGCACAGAGAAATACATCTTAAAACAAGCTATTCTGTTCTTTTGAAATAAATTGTCTTAGTAACATGTTTTTGATGACCTAAACGAAATATTAATTAATTTGTTTGTGATTGTGTATATTAAATTGATTTCTTAGACTGGCGGCTATTGGTAGGCTACTCGTCGAGTACCGACTATTCTACTGTTAATACAGTGCATTCGGAAAGTATTCAGACACCTTGAAATGTTCCACATTTTCTTTTACATTACAGCCTAATTCTAAAATGGATTAAATTATGTTTTTTCCTCATCAATCTACACACAATACCCCATAATGACAAAGCGAAAACAAGTTTTTAGAAAAACAGAAATACCTTTCTTTGCTATGAGACTAAAAATGTAGCTCAAAGATGCATCCTGTTTCGATTGATCATCCTTGAGATGTTTATACAACTTGATTGGAGTCCACCTGTGGTAAATTCAATTGATTTGAGATGATTTGGAAAGGCACACACCTGTCTATATAAGGTCCCACAGTTCACAGTGCATGACAGAGCAAAAACCAAGCCATGAGGTCAAAGTATTTGTCCGTAGAGCTCCAAGACAGGATTGTGTTGAGGCACAGATCTGGGGAAGGGTACCAAAACATGTCTGCTGCATTGAAGGTCCCCAAGAACACAGTGGCCTCCATCATTCTTAAATGGAAGAACTGAGCAATCGGGGGAGAGGGCCTTGGTCAGGGAGGTGACCAAGAACCCGATGTTCATTCTGACAGAGCTCCAGAGTTCCCCTGTGAAGATGGGAGAACCTTCCAGAAGGGCAACCATCTCTGCAGTACTGCACCAATCAGGCCTTTATGGTAGAGTGGCCAGACGGAAGCCACTCCTCAGTAAAAGGCACATGACAGCCCGCTTGGAGTTTACCAAAAGGCACCTAAAGGACTCAGACCATGAGAAACAAGATTCTCTGGTCTGATGAAACCAAGATTGAACTCTTTGGCCTGAATGCCAAGCATCACGTCTGGAAGAAACATTGCACCATCCCTACGGTGAAGCATGGTGGTGGCAGCATCATGCTGTGGGGATGTTTTTCAGTGGCAGGGACTGGGAGACTAGTCAGGATCGAGGGAAAGAAGAAACGGAGCAAAGTACAGAGAGATAGTTGATGAAAACCTGCTCCAGAGTGCTCAGTACCTCAGACTAGGGTGAAGGTTCACCTTCCAACAGGACAACGACCCTAAGCATACAGCCAAGAAAACGTAGGAGTGGTTTCGGGACAAGTCTCTGAATGTCCTTGAGTGGCCCAGCCAAAGACTTGAACCTGATCGAACATCTCTGGAAAGACCTGAAAATAGCTGTGCAGCAACGCTCCCTATCCAACCTGACAGAGCTTGAGAGGATCTGCAGAGAAGAGTGGGAGAAACTCCTCAAATACAGGTGTGCCAAGCTTTTAGCGTCACACCCAAGACACTAGGCTGTAATCGCTGCCAAAAGTGCTTCAACAAAGTACTGTGTAGAGGGTCTGAATACTTATGTAAATGTAACATTTATGTTTTTTATTTGTAATACATTTGCCCAAAAATCTAAAAACCTGTTTTTGCTTTGTCATTATGGGGTATTGTGTGTAGATTGAGGAGTAATAAAAACAATTGAATCCATTTTAGAATAAGGCTGTAACTTAACAAAATGTGGAAAAAGTCAAGGGGTCTGAATACTTTCCGAATGCACTGTATGCATATGGTACAGCAGACATTCATGGCGCTTTGAGGAAGAAATGCTCAGAAAATATTTTATGATATTTATCTCAATGTAGGCCTACAGCTAGAGTGTAAAATACACATATTTAGGAAAAGTCAGGGACAGGTGGGTTCAAGGTTTTTATTGAAATTAAGTTATTGAAATGACATGAAGCTGTAGACCTAAGAGTCCTGTTTACTGTAGCTTTCTTAATGTAACTTACTTATTGTCCTAAAGGCCTACTTCAATATACAGTATATCAATCAATCATTTATTCATTTGTGCATGTCATCACACAGCATACAAGTCATCCATGTCTTTAAATACAATCAAGCATTTTTGTTATAAAATGATATAACAAAGGGAGCCTTGAATAATTAAACAATGAATAAACTGCAACATGTTGGCTAAAGCGATTGAATTCACGAATGCATATGACTGTTTTTAATCTTGGCTGTACTAAAGATTTCAAAACCTTTTTTGTTAGAACAGACTATATGGGATTGATTATAATTTGTTTTTAAATTACTATTTTATTTGTTGTGCTGTTTGTACTGTTATAAATGTAGCTTAATTAAATTGATTAATGTTATGGTGTTTATATTCCAAGAAAAACAAAAATGCATTTTATAGTAGCCTATGTAGGCCTCCGGGTTTCCGTTAGGAAAATGTGGCGCTGTACAACGTGATCTGTCGGGAGTAGGCCTAGGCTACTAAGCGACTGCAAGTGAAGAGCAAAATAATCCTAACATTTACACAGCCTAATTGTAGCCTAACCAATATCCAAACGGATATTCAGTGAAAATAAAAATCGGATTGATTTATCAAGATCAGTCCCCATGCTTGTCTCAACGAAGTGTGAAACAGTGCTGAAATAGTTGACCACACGCGGGTAGGCTATTGCTTCAAATCCTATTATAACAATTGGATGACTTTGGGAGTTTCAGTAAGCAACCATTTGTTGCCTTCAATTGCATTAGCCTACTTTATTCCAATATTTCCGTAATTCAGTGATATTTATTATCATAGTAATTCGTAATGGATCCATCCAGATCTGGTTAGAAAACAGTGTATGTGGTGGGCAATGCGAAGAGATGGGTGAAGTCACATGGCTCACAAACATCCATTAATACATTTAAAGTCCCTAAACTTGGCATGAGTCTATTGTCCTGCTGATGCCCATCAGGGGTGGATGGCTTCTTTTGTATTCCAATTTATTGGAAAGGCTGCTAAACCATTTACACCTGGCCCACAGCGTTGTTGCATACTTACAGTACAGTGCAGTACAGATGCAAAGGGCTGGCCATTAGGCTACACTTTACAATAGGAATCAGATCTGACTGACTGCAGCATCTATCTGTAGCCTCAACTGTGGCACAAATTGGGGGATTCTTCACACCTGGCCGAGCTATTAGACTATCCTTTTGTAAATTCATGGAGGTGTGAATGTTTCTGTCTGAGAGTCTCTCTCCTCTAGCACTAGAGTCCTGCATCGGGCAAAAAAATAATCAGCTGGCAGGTGGTCCCGCAGTTGAGAGAGAACTTGGGTAAATACAATGGAGCAATTACACTTGACATGTGGACTGACGATTTTCAAAAAATAGGATACTTGTTCCTTACAGCCCATTATATAAACAAAGAGTGGGTGCTATCCACCACAGAGTGGGACAGTGCAGCTCAAAACTGCACATAACATAAGGCTAGCTATTGTGAAAGAATACTTGTGGATCTTGTTGATTTCCTCTATCACTTCAAGAGGCCACACTGGCCTTGGAGGCAAGCAAACAGCCTACTGTTCACATGGTAATTGTGTGGTTCCAAATGATAAAGTGTCACCTACAGATGGATTTGTTGTTTCAAAGAGAAGCCAGCTGTGAGCCTGCTACCAGGCATAGTGGAGGACATCCTTTTCCTACACAGCAATTTGAAGAAATCCAGTGATGAATGGACTATTTTTGAAGTTATTGTTTTAGTATATTTATTTTTGTTGGCTAATATTAGAAAGCGATTTGAGTTGTCAATGTGCCGCATTGCGTTGTGAAAATAAATTAATTCATGGCATGGTTTCTTTTTAGCCAAATGTTGAATAGACATGCAGACAAATTCATGCAGGAAAAGAGGAATAATAGCCTACTTTCTGTAGACATAAAAACAATTAGGCTAAATAAATGTATGTTGTTTTGTTGGGTAACGAATCAGCTCTCAGAACTCAGGCGGCTTCTATCTTAATTGGAGGTTAAACCCATGAGTATTAGGCCTGCAGTAAATTAAATTAGATTACCAGGTAAATTTTTCATTAGGTTATAATCCATGCCTTCTGGGAATGTTATAAAGTCCGAAAGTTATGGGCGGAGTTAGAAAGTTGGCTGAAGTATTACAATGGAAATGTACTTTTAATCCATCTGTCTGCGTATTTCAAGACATGCCATATAAGGGTGCAGTGAGATACCCGATGGGTCGGATGATACTTTTCTCGTCAATCATCTTGAAAAAACGTATACTTAAAAACTGGAAATCAACCAATGTCCGCCTTTAAATGCTTTATTATCAAAATGTTGAAAATGTGTGGTCGACAGAGAGAGACAAAATGGTGCAGTTTGAGGCCATGTTGCGGAGAGTGATGTGGGCGCTGGAGATGGGGGTGTGATGTAGTTGATGTTTGTGTGCGTCTGTATGTTGTCGTTTGTATGTGCATATTTTGTATTGTCAAAAATATATATATATATATTGAAAAATGACAAGCTCGCAATATGCATCTGATTATTCATTATAAATAGGAATTATTTGAATTATTTCGTTTACATTCTTCATTGTAACCACAATGACAAAAATAATTGAACACACACACACACACAACATGAGCAGATTAACTAGTACATTTCATAAATAAAACAAATAAATGAAATAGCTCAGGTCTTGGAAATATGGGCAACCTTTTTCCCCTCCCTATCCTCACTGGACTCTCTTTCATTCAGTTTCTTCTTCACATCAGCAAAGAAGGATTCTGTGTTTCAGCAACTCACTTTATATAGAGGGTCCATCACTCTTTCCACACTGTGGTAAATAAAGACAGTTTGTTATTTTGAATTCTTTCTTTGTGTTTTTCGAGGGAGAGAAACCAAAAGGGTAACCAAAAGCATCATCAGCGTTCTAACTCCCCCTTCCAAAAGCATAATCAGCGTTCTAACTCCCCTTTGCAATAGTGTGGCGCAATGACAGAATGACGCAATTTACCACAGTCTGCCACCATTTACCACAACATGTCGCGGCATAAGCTCGAAACTTTTAATTGAGGAGCCACTGTATGTATATTATTAAAATGTCAATGCAACTTATTATTTTTATATTAGCGTTATTATGTTACTTCATTGTAATGTTGTTTTATTGCTATATCCCGATATTGTATTGTAATTACTGATAATTCCTCTTTATTCTGTACTTTCAGAAACCACACACACAAACACTATTTAATATTATTTGCCAACATCATAACTGGAACTGGACATCTTTCTTGGTGAAGATTGAGGGCAGCTTTTGTATGCTAGCAGCATACTGTATGAACGTACACTCCGTTACAGTTTTACTGGAGGAAAAAACAGCAAGAAAAGACATAGGCCTATATGTAATGGCTGTCTATTTTATTTAAGTAGTAGTAGAGGTTGAACAACAAAAACAAAAAATCATTTGTGATCATTTGTGATCATTGTTGACTGATCCCATCATGCAGTGTACCATCACAAATATGTAATTGGTAAAGTAGCAACAGAACGTATGATGCAACAAACGCGTCTAAACAGCATTGTTGTCTGAAAAGCATCTAAACAATGTTTTGTACTGCTGGGAAATAAAGGTCTTTACAACTTTATTCCTAAATTTTACCATTTATTGTAAAAGATAAATGCGAACTTCATCATCCAAACATCACAAGGAACACATCCACAGCCAAACTCGTTCCATAAACCAGTCTAAATAACAGGTTGCACTGACAAAAAACGATGCATAAGTTAGCGACCTAACAGCTAGACTTGTTTACAATGTACCACATCTCCAGTGAGCACAAGGGAGAAATGTAATATTGTTTAGAAAAGAGATGTGAGTCAGCTAAGCTAACAGCAGTTCAATTATTTATGATGGCAGCCATGTTTATTAATGTTAGACAAGCGAAAACTCCCCAATCCCAGAATGCCATTCACTATAAGCTCATCATGATCAGTACAACCTTCAAAAAAGTATTATACCCACATCATATTTGTCCATTACAATCTATGCAAAACTCGGAATGCATGATTTGTCACCAGTACTTGAAAATGTGAATAAAACAGTAAATACATTATGAACCATACATACGGTATGCTACAGTAGAAACAAAAACAGAAAATAAGGCACTTACTTTGATATGAACACACGCATGTCCAAAGTCCAATTTGTAAGGAAAACAACAATGAAGGCAATGCGGACGCCTGCCAGAAAATGTTCCAGGGGAAAAAGTTTGTGCAAGGCCTGTTCTGACTAGAGATGCGCAATGTCTTCATACTTGATCTGGGGAAACACTGGGGAAGTGCTTGGGCTCTCATTGAAGGGAGAAGTTTGCCCAGCTCAGTAAAGCCTCAAACATAAATTGTATGCAACAGTGAAATGGGCAACATCTTATGTGAATTAAGGAGGAGGCAGAACACACCTCAATTCAAACTGTTGTTAGAAAATAAAACTTGTTAGAAAATAATTTGAAATTCACAAGTTGAAACATAGCCTATAGATAATTAGCAGGCAGTGTGCCTTGGTTTGAGGGCAGCGCGGGTTAACTGTCCTGTTGCGTAACAATCACATTTTGGAACAGTGAGTGCATTCTGACATCACGCTCATTAAAACGGGCCCACCGTTCGAAATATTTGGAACTCACGCGTGAAAAGGTTAACTAGAGGGAGAAAAAAACTGCCATAAAAGACAGACAACTGTCATTTCATTATAAATATGCATAACCCATATTTCAATATTCATGTAGTGATTGAACATCAATCCCTGCATTCCCACCCACCACCCCTAAAGGCATAGTATCATGGCAGGTCACCTGTCAAGTCAGTCAGTCAGTCAGTAATTGTTGCAGATGTGCTCAATAGTGCTTGAGCGTATGGTAGTCTCCCAAGCATGGTGCAACACACATGGGTGTGTCAGAAGCTAAATACATGCACTTTGTCAACCTCCTCTGCTTCCTTCTCCTGGTGCTGGACAGGTAGACTTTGCAGTGCCTCCGTGTGTGACTTTTGACTTTTAGAAAGTGTTTTACTCAATTATTTGGATCACTGTTGAGCTCACCCGTGATGTGATGAATTTTAAATAGTAATTGCTATTAACTAATTCATACTATGGTTTCTGTCAGCCAAGAGTTAGCTAAATATGACCACTTGTGTTAGCTCACTCTTTCATCAGTTAGCTCTAGGACTAATGTAGCCTACATTTTCGGATTTGGATAAGTATTGTGTTATGCTGTTGCTACTTCTGTGAGTGTTTGAACATTTAATCAAAAAGTAAAATGCTCACATTGACGACATGAAGTTGTCAAGACTTCTTTATGCAAAATGTTTCTGTGAAAAAACAGTGTGGCCAGCTCAAATGCTGACTGTTGAGTCAATCATAACTAGACATTGTAATTAAGTGTTCTAATCACACCGGTTTGAGCGTACACTGCAGAGACTACTGTAGAATGATCACACCCGTTTGTTGGTACATGTCGAAAGGTTAAGGACCAAAAAATGGACAGCTGTGCCGTATAGATTGCAAAGTAGATGGGAAGAGATTTTCGATGTAACGATTCCATGGCACATGGTTGATGAACTGATACACAAAGCGATGCTGGATTCAAAACTTTTTTTAATTGAAATTATTATACACTATTTTTACAACCAATAGAATGTTATATACAGTGAGGGAAAACAAGTATTTGATCCCCTGCTGATTTTGTACGTTTGCCCACTGACAAAGTGGAAGTTGGGAGAGTTATATTTGAGTGTTTCAATGAAACGTAAGTGAGGGAGGCCCCGCTCTCTCGCTTTCCCAGATGTTTAGTTCATTTAATTCCGATCTCCTTTGCATTATTGTAGCCTTTTTCTGTAGCCTGTCAACTATGTGTCAGTCTATCCCTGTTCTCTCCTCTCTGCACAGGCCATACAAACGCTTCACACCACGTGGCTGTTGCCACTCTAATCTGGTGGTCCCTGCGCGCACGACCCACGTGGAGTTCCAGGTCTCTGGCATCCTCTGGAACTGCCGTTCTGCGGCCAACAAGGCAGAGTTCATCTCAGCCTATGCTACCCTCCAGTCCCTCGACTTCTTGGCGCTGATGGAAACACGGATTACCACAGAAAACACTGCTACTCCTACTGCTCTTTCCTCATCTAACCATGTGTTCTCGCATACCCCGAGAGCATCTGGTCAGCGTGGCGGTGGCACAGGAATCCTCATCTCTCCCAAGTGGACATTCTCTCTTTTTCCCCTGACCCATCTGTCTATCTCCTCATTTGAATTCCATGCTGTCACAGTCACTAGCCCATTCAAGCTTAACATCCTTGTCATTTATCGCCCTCCAGGTTCCCTTGGAGTGTTCATCAATGAGCTTGACGCCTTGATAAGTTCCTTTCCTGAGGATGGCTCACCCCTCACAGTTCTGGGTGACTTTAACCTCCCTATGTCTGCCTTTGACTCATTTCTCTCTGCCTCCTTCTTTCCACTCCTTTCCTCTTTTGACCTCACCCTCTCACCGTCCCCACATACTCACAAGGCAGGCAATACGCTTGACCTCATCTTTACTAGATGCTGTTCTTCTACTAATCTCACTGCAACTCCCCTCCAAGTCTCCGACCACTACTTTGTATCCTTTTCTCTCTCGATCTCCTCCAACACTACTCACTCTGCCCTTACTCAGATGGTAATGTGCTGTCGCAACCTTCACTCTCTCTCTCCCGCTACTCTCTCCTCTTCCATCCTATCATCTCTTCCCTCTGCTAAATCCTTCTCCCTCCGATCTCCTGATTCTGCCTCCTCAACCCTCCTCTCCTCCCTTTCTGCATCTTTTGACTCTCTATGTCCCCTATCCTCCCGGCCGGCTCGGTCCATCCCTCCTGCTCCGTGGCTTGACGACTCATTGCGAGCTCACAGAAGAGGGCTCCGGGCAGCCGAGCGGAAATGGGAGGAAAACTAGACTCCCTGCGGACCTGTCATCTTTTCACTCCCTCCTCTCTACATTCTCTTCCTCTGTTTCCGCTGCTAAAGCCACTTTCTACCACTCTACATTTCAAGCCTCTGCCTCTAACCCTAGGAAGCTCTTTGCCACCTTCTCCTCCCTGCTGAATACTCCTCCTCCTCCCCCTCCCTCCTCCCACTCTGTGGATGACTTCGTCAACCATTTTGAAAAGAAGGTTGACGACATCCGATCCTCATTTTTTAAGTCAAATGACACCACTGGTCCTGCTCACACTGCCCTACCCTATGCTTTGACTTCTTTCTCCCCTCTCTCTCCAGATGAAATCTTGCGACTTGTGACGGCCGGCCGCCCAACAACCTGCCTGCTTGACCCTATCCCCTCCTCTCTTCTCCAGACCATTTCCGGAGACCTTCTCCCTTACCTCACCTCGCTCATCAACTCATCCTTCACCGCTGGCCATGTCCCTTCCGTCTTCAAGAGAGCGAGAGTTGCACCCCTCCTCAAAAAATCTATACTCGATCCCTCCGATGTCAACAACTACAGACCAGTATCCCTTCTTCCTTTTCTCTCCAAAACTCTTGAGCGTGCCATCTCTAGCCAACTCTCCTGCTATCTCTCTCAGAATGACCTTCTTGATTCAAACCAGTCAGGTTTCAAGACTGGTCATTCAACTGAGACTTCTCTTCTCTGTGTCACGGAGGCTCTCCGCACTGCTAAAGCTAACTCTCTCTCCTCTGCTGTTATCCTTCTAGACCTATCTGCTGCCTTTGATACTGTAAACCATCAGATCCTCCTCTCCACCCTCTCTGAGTTGGGCATCTCCGGCGCTGCTCACTCTTGGATTGCGTCCTACCTGACAGGTTGCTCCTACCAGGTGGCGTGGCGAGAATCTGTCTCCGCACCACGTGCTCCCACCACTGGTGTCCCCCAGGGCTCAGTTCTAGGCCCTCTCCTATTCTCTCTATACACCAAGTCACTTGGCTGTGTCATATCCTCACATGGTTTCTCCTATCATTGCTACGCAGACGACACACTATTAATTTTATCCTTTCTCCCTTCTGATAACCAGGTGGCAAATCACATCTCTGCATGTCTGGCACACATATCAGTGTGGATGTCGGATCACCCCCTCAAGCTGAACCTCGGCAAGACAGAGCTGCTCTTCCTCCCGGGGAAGGACTGCCCCGCTCCATGATCTCGCCATCACGGTTGACAACTCCATTGTGTCCTCCTCCCAGAGTGCAAAGAACCTTGGTGTGACCCTGGACAACACCCTGTCGTTCTCCGCTAACATCAAAGTGATGACCCGATTCTGCAGGTTCATGCTCTACAACATTCGCAGAGTACGACCCTACCTTACACAGAAAGCGGCACAGGTCCTAATCCAGGCACTTGTCATCTCCTGTCTGGATTACTGCAACTCGCTGTTGGCTGGGCTCCCTGCCTGTGCCATTAAACCCCTACAACTTATTCAGAACGCCGCAGCCCGTCTGGTGTTCGACCTTCCCAAGTTCTCTCATGTCACCCCACTCCTCAACACACTCCACTGGCTTCCAGTTGAGGCTCGCATCTACTACAAGACCATGGTGCTTGCCTATGGAGCTGTGAGGGGAACGGCACCTCCTTACCTTCAGGCTCTGATCAGACCCTACACCCAAATGAGGGCACTACTTTCATCCACCTCTGGCCTGCTAGCTCCCCTACCTCTACGGAAGCACATTTCCCGCTCAGCCCAGTCAAAGCTATTTGCTGCTCTGGCACCCCAATGGTGGAACAAGCTCCCCCACGTCACTGACCACCTTCCGGAGACAATTGAAACCCTACCTCTTTAAGGAATACCTGGAATAGTATAAAGTAATCCTTCTCCCCCCCCATAAAAAAAGTGGTTGTCCAACTGGCTATCATAAGTTGAATGCACCAATTTGTAAGTCGCTCTGGATAAGAGCATCTGCTAAATGATGTAAATGTAAATGTAATGATCAGTCTATAATTTTAATGGTAGTTTTATTTGAACAGTGAGAGACAGAAACAGTGAGAGACAAAAATATCCAATGCATTTTAATGAGGGAAATAAGAATTTGACCCCTCTGCAAAACATGACTTAGTACTTGGTGGCAAAACCCTTGTTGGCAATCATAGAGGTCAGACGTTTCTTGTAGTTGGCCACCAGGTTTGCACACATCTCAGGAGGGATTTTGTCCCACTCCTCTTTGCGCAGATTTTCTCCAAGTCATTAAGGTTTCGAGGCTGACGTTTGGCAACTCAAACCTTCAGCTCCCTCCACATATTTTCTATGGGATTAAGGTCTGGAGACTGGCTAGGCCACTCCAGGACCTTAATGTGCCTCTTCTTGAGCCACTCCTTTGTTGCCTTGGCTGTGTGTTTTGGGTCATTGTCATGCTGGAATACCCATCCACGACCCATTTTCAATGCCCTGGCTGAGGGAAGGAGGTTCTCACCCAAGATTTGACGGTACATGGCCCCGTACATCGTCCCTTTGATGCGGTGAAGTTGTCCTGTCCCCTTAGCAGAAAAACACCCCAAAAGCATAATGTTTCCACCTCCATGTTTGACGGTGGGGATGGTGTTCTTGGGGTCATAGGCAGCATTCCTCTTCCTCCAAACACGGCGAGTTGAGTTGATGCCAAAGAGCTTGATTTTGGTCTCATCTGACCACAACACTTTCACCCAGTTCTCCTCTGAATCATTCAGATGTTCATTGGCAAACTTCAGACGGGCCTGTATATGTGCTTTCTTGAGCAGGGGGACCTTGCGGGCGCTGCAGGATTTCAGTCCTTCACGGCGTAGTGTGTTACCAATTGTTTTCTTGGTGACTATGGTCCCAGCTGCCTTGAGATCATTGACAAGATCCTCCCGTGTAGTTCTGGGCTGATTCCTCACTGTTCTCATGATCATTGCAACTCCACGAGGTGAGATCTTGCATGGAGCCCCAGGCCGAGGGAGATTGACAGATCTTTTGTGTTTCTTCCATTTGCGAATAATCGCACCAACTGTTGTCACCTTCTCACCAAGCTGCTTGGCGATGGTCTTATAGCCAATTCCAGCCTTGTGTAGGTCTACAATCTTGTCCCTGTCATCCTTGGAGAGCTCTTTGGTCTTGGCCATGGTGGAGAGTTTGGAATCTGATTGATTGATTGCTTCTGTGGACAGGTGTCTTTTATACAGGTAACAAGCTGATATTAGGAGCACTCCCTTTAAGAGTGTGCTCCTAATCTCAGCTCGTTACCTGAATAAAAGACACATGGGAGCCAGAAATCCTTCTGATTGAGAGGGGGTCAAATACTTATCTCCCTCATTAAAATGCAAATCAATTTATAACATTTTTGACATGCGTTTTTCTGGATTTTTCTGTTGTTATTCTGTCTCTCACTGTTCAAATAAACCTACCATTAAAATTATAGACTGATCATTTCTTTGTCAGTGGGCAAATGTACAAAATCAGCAGGGGATCAAATACTTTTTTCCCCTCACTGTAGGTTGTAGTTTGAGAGCTTTTGTGAAAGAGCACAGTTAGAAAGATATGGCATATAGAAGCAAACCGGATGGATATCATGAAAATTATCAGAGAGGTTGAGGGTAGAGGAAGTTCAGGAGTAAAAACAAACAAAATATAATTATTCTAAATTTGACCGTGTCCATAAAATGTATATAGTATGTATAAGCTGGAAGTAGAGGCCTAAGCATTGTTGTTTACTAGTTTACTCCAATTAGGGAAGGGGTGGTGGGGTTGGAAAGTAATAAAGGGAAATATATTTCTTAAAAGGATATCTATATGTATGTGTATATATGTATGTAGTTTACATACACTTAGGTTGGAGTCATTAAAACCCGTTTTTCAACCCCTCCACAAATGTCTTGTTAACAAACTATAGTTGTGGCAAGTCGGTCAGGACATCTACTTTGTGCATGAAACAAGTAATTTTTCCAACAATTGTTTATAGACAGATTATTTCACTTATAATTCACTGTATCACAATTCCAGTTGGTCAGAAGTTCACATACACTAAGTTGACTGTGCCTTTAAACAGCTTGAAAAATACCAGAAAATGATGTCATAGATTTAGTAGCTTCTGTTAGGCTAATTGATATAATTTGAGTCATTTGGATGTGTACCTGTGGATGTATTTCAAGGCCTACCTTCAAACTCAGTGCCTCTTTGCTTGACATCATGGGAAAATCAAAAGAAATCAGCCAAGACCTCAGAAAAAAAGATTGTAGACCTCTACAAGTCTGGTTCATCCGTGGGAGCAATTTCCAAACGCCTGAAGGTACCACGTTCATCTGTACAAACAATAGTACGCAAGTATAAACGCCATGGGACCACGCAGCCGTCATACCGCTCAGGAAGAAGACGCGTTCTGTCTCCTAGAGATTAACATACTTTGGTGCGAAAAGTGCAAATCAATCCCAGAACAACAGCAAAGGACCTTGTGAAGATGCTGGAGGAAACAGGTACAAAAGTATCTATATCCACAGTAAAACGAGTCCTATATCCACATAACCTGAAGGCCACTCAGCAAGGAAGAAGCCACTGCTCCAAAACCGCCATAAAAAAGCCAGACTACAGTTTGCAACTGCACATGGGGACAAAGATCGTAATTTACGGGGAAATGTCCTCTGGTCTGATGAAACAAAAATAGAACTGTTTGGCCATAATGACCATCACTATGTTTGGAGGAAAAGGGGGGCCTTGCAAGCCGAAAAACACCATCCCAACCGTGAAGCACGGGGGTGGCAGCATCATGCTGTGGGGGTGCTTTGCTGCAGGAGGGACTGGTGCACTTCACAAAATAGATGGTATCATGAGGAAGGAAAATTATGTGGATATATTGAAGCAACATCTCAAGACATCTCAAGACATCAGTCAGGAAGTTAAAGCTTGGTCACAAATGGGTCTTCCAAATGGACAATGACCCCAAGCATACTTCCAAAGTTGTGGCAAAATGGCTTAAGGACAACAAAGTCAAGGTATTGGAGTGGCCATCACAAAGCCCTGACCTGAATCCTATAGCAAGGAGGCCTACAAACCTGACTCAGTTACACCAGCTCTGTCAGGAGGAATGGGCCAAAATTCACCCAACTTATTGTGGGAAGCTTGTGGAAGGCTACCCGAAACGTTTGACCCAAGTTAAACAATTTAAAGGCAATGCTACCAAATACTAATTGAGTGTATGTAAACTTCTGACCCACTGGGAATGTGATGAAAGAAATAAAAGCTGAAATAAATCATTCTCTCTACTATTATTCTGGCAGTTCACATTTTGCAAGCCACCAATTGTGCAAGTTCTCCCACTTAAAAAGATGAGAGAGGCCTGTAATTTTCATCATAGGTACACGTCAACTATGACAGACAAAATGAAAAAAAAGAATATCCAGAAAATGACATTGTAGGATTGTTAATGAATTTATTTGCAAATTATGGTGGAAAATAAGTATTTGGTCAATAACAAAAGTTTCTCAATACTTTGTTATATACCCTTTGTTGGCAATGACACAGGTCAAACGTTTTCTGTAAGTCTTCACAAGGTTTTCACACACTGTTGCTGGTATTTTGGCCTATTCCTCCATGCAGATCTCCTCTAGAGCAGTGATGTTTTGGGGCTGTCGCTGGGCAACACGGACTTTCAACTCCCTCCAAAGATTTTCTATGGGGTTGAGTTCTGGAGACTGGCTAGGCCACTCCAGGACCTTGAAATGCTTCTTACGAAGCCACTCCTTCGTTGCCCGGGCGGTGTGTTTGGGATCATTGTCATGCTGAAAGACCCAGCCACGTTTCATCTTCAATGCCCTTGCTGATGGAAGGAGGTTTTCACTCAAAATCTCATGATACATGGCCCCATTCATTCTTTCCTTTACACGGATCAGTCGTCCTGGTCCCTTTGCAGAAAAACAGCCCCAACCCCCATGCTTCACAGTAGGTATGGTGTTCTTTGGATGCAACTCAGCATTCTTTGTCCTCCAAACACGACGAGTTGAGTTTTTACCAAAAAGTTATATTTTGGTTTCATCTGACCATATGACATTCTCCCAATCCTCTTCTGGATCATCCAAATGGACTCTAGCAAACTTCAGACGGGCCTGGACATGTACTGGCTTAAGCAGGGGGACACGTCTGGCACTGCAGGATTTGAGTCCCTGGCGGCGTAGTGTGTTACTGATGGTAGGCTTTGTTACTTTGGTCCCAGCTCTCTGCAGGTCATTCACTAGGTCCCCCCGTGTGGTTCTGGGATTTTTGCTCACCGTTCTTGTGATCATTTTGACCCCACGGGGTGAGATCTTGCGTGGAGCCCCAGATCGAGGGAGATTATCAGTGGTCTTGTATGTCTTCCATTTCCTAATAATTGCTCCCACAGTTGATTTCTTCAAACCAAGCTGCTTACCTATTGCAGATTCAGTCTTCCCAGCCTGGTGCAGGTCTGCAATTTTGTTTCTGGTGTCCTTTGACAGCTCTTTGGTCTTGGCCATAGTGGAGTTTGGAGTGTGACTGTTTGAGGTTGTGGACAGGTGTCTTTTATACTGATAACAAGTTCAAACAGGTGCCATTAATACAGGTAACGAGTGGAGGACAGAGGAGCCTCTTAAAGAAGAAGTTACAGGTCTGTGAGAGCCAGAAATCTTGCTTGTTTGTAGGTGACCAAATACTTATTTTCCACCATAATTTGCAAATAAATTCATAAAAAATCCTATAATGTGATTTTCTGGAGAAAAAAAATCTCAATTTGTCTGTCATAGTTGACGTGTACCTATGATGAAAATTACAGGCCTCTCACATCTTTTTAAGTGGGAGAACTTGCACAATTGGTGGCTGACTAAATACTTTTTTCCCCCACTGTACACTTCAAAACTTTCAAAAGTTTGGGGTCACTTAGAAATGTCCTAGTTTTCCATGAAAACATATATGAAATGATTTTGAATAGGAAATATAGCAAAATGAATGAAGGTTAGAAATAATTATTTTTAATTGAAATAATAATTGTGTCCTTCAAACTTTGCTTTCGTCAAAGAATCCTCCATTTGCAGCAATTACAGCCTTGCAGATCTTTGGCATTCTAGTTGTCAATTTGTTGAGGTAATCTTAAGAAATTTCACCCCATGCTTCCTGAAGCACCTCCCACAAGTTGGATTGGCTTGACGGGCACTTCTTACATACCATACGGTCAAGCAGCTCAATAGGGTTGAGATCCGGTGACTGTGCTGGCTACTCCATTATAGACAGAATACCAGCTGACTGCTTCTTCCCTAAATAGTTCTTCCATAGTTTGGAGCTGTGCTTTGGGTCATTGTCCTGTTGTAGGAGGAAATTGGCTCCAATCAAGCGCCGTCCACAGGGTATGGCATGGCGTTACAAAATGGAGTGATAGACTTCCTTCTTCAAGATCCCTTTTACCCTGTACACATCTCCCACTTTACCACCACCAAAGCAGCCCCAGACCATTACATTGCCTCCACCATGCTTGACAGATGGCATCAAGCACTCCTCCAGCATCTTTTCATTTGGTCTACGTCTCACAGATGTCCTTCTTTGTGATCTGAACACCTCAAACTTAGATTAGTCTGTCCATAACACTTTTTTCCAATCTTCTGCTGTCCAGTGTCCAGTGTCCATTTTGCCCATCTTAATCTTTTCTTTTTATTGGCCAGTCTGGCTTTTTCTTTGCAACTCTGCCTAGAAGGTCAGCATCCCGGAGTCGCCTCTTCACTGTTGAGGTTGAGACTGGTGTTTTGCGGGTACTATTTAATGAAGCTGCCAGTTGAGGACCTGTGAGGCATCTGCTTCTCAAACTAGACACTCTAATGTATTTGTCCTCTTGCTCAGTTGTGCACTGGGGCCTCCCACTACTCTTTCTATTCTGGTTAGAGACAGTTTGCGCTATTCTGTGAAGGGAGTAGTACACAGCGTTGTACGAGATCTTCAGTTTCTTGGCAATTTATCGCATGGAATAGCCTTCATTTCTCAGAACAAGAATAGACTGGTGAGTTTCAGAAGAAAGTTATTTGTTTCAGGCCATTTTGAGCCTGTAATCGAACCCACAATTGCTGATGCTCCAGATACTCAACTAGTCTCAAGAAGGCCAGTTTTATTGCTTCTTTAATCAGCACAACAGTTTTCAGCTGTGCTAACATAATTGCAAAAGGGTTTTCTAATGATCAATTAGTGTTTTAAAATGATAAACTTGGATTAGCAAACACAACATGGCATTGGAACACAGGACTGATGGTTGCTGATAATGGGCCTCTGTACGCCTATGTAGATATTCCATAAAAAATCAGCCGTTTCCAGCTACAATAGCCATTTACAACATTAACCATGTCTACACTGTATTTCTGATCAATTTGATGTTATTTTAATGGACAAAAAAATTGCTTTTCTTTCGAAAACAAGGACATTTCTAAGTGACCCCAAACTTTTGTTATATATATATATATATATATATATATATATATATATATATATCAACACTAATTGATATATATATATATATATGCGAGAAAAAAATAACATATGGGGGATTGGAAGTGATGCAGACAATTACATTGATGGAAGTTACAATCTATCTGCAATATTAAAGCTGATCTACCCCCTAAAATATTTAGAATATATATTTTAAAAAAATATATAAAAAAAAGAAATCACAAAATGGGAGAAACACATTTACATTTACGTCATTTTTTTGGGGGGGGGGGGGGGGGGGTGGGTTGGAGTAAAGGGGGGGGTGGGGGTAGAAGGATTACTTTATCCTATCCCAGGTATTCCTTAAAGAGGTGGGGTTTCAAATGTCTCCGGAAGGTGGTGAGTGACTCCGCTGTCCTGGCGTCGTGAGGGAGCTTGTTCCACCATTGGGGTGCCAGAGCAGCGAACAGTTTTGACTGGGCTGAGCGGGAACTATGCTTCCGCAGAGGTAGGGGAGCCAGCAGGCCAGAGGTGGATGAACGCAGTGCCCTCGTTTGGGTGTAGGGACTGATCAGAGCCTGAAGGTACGGAGGTGCCGTTCCCCTCACAGCTCCGTAGGCAAGCACCATGGTCTTGTAGCAGATGCGAGCTTCAACTGGAAGCCAGTGGAGTGTGCGGAGGAGCGGGGTGACGTGAGAGAACTTGGGAAGGTTGAACACCAGACTGAGACTGCATGCAGAATACCCACTAATCATCAAAGTCCAGAAAAGAGCCGTTAAATTCTACAACCACCTAAAAGGAAGTGATTCCCAAACCTTCCATAACAAACCCATCAACTACAGAGACATGAACCTGGAGAAGAGTCCCCTAAGCAAGCTGGTCCTGGGGCTCTGTTCACAAACACAAACAGACCTCACAGAGCCCCAAGACAGCAACACAATTAGACCCAACCAAATCATGAGAAAAAAAAAAGATAATTAGTTGACACATTGGATAAGAATTAACAAATAAACAACGCAAACTAGAATGCTACTTGGCCCTAAACAGAGAGTACACAGTGGCAGAATACCTGACCACTGTGAATGACCCAAAATTAAGGAAAGCTTTGACTATGTACAGACTCAGTGATCATAGCCTTGCTATTGAGAGAGGCCACCGTAGGCAGACCTGGCTCTCAAGAGAAGACAGGCTATGTGCACACTGCCCAAAAAATGAGGTGGAAACTGAGCTGCACTTCCTAACCTCCTGCCAAATGTATGACCATATTAGAGACACATACTGTATTTCCCTCAGATTACACAGACCCACAATGTATTTGTATAAACTCCCATATCTATTGGGTGAAATACCACAGTGTGCCATCACAGCAGCAAGATGTGACCTGTTGCCACAAGAAAAGGGCAACCAGTGAAGAACAAACACCATTGTAAATACAACCCATATTTATGTTTATTTATTTATTATTTTGTACTTTAACTATTTGCACATCGTTACAACACTGTATATAGACATAATATGACATCTGAAATGTCTCTATTCCTTTGGAACTTTTGTGAGTATAATGTTACCTGTTCATTTTTTATTGTTTATTTCACTTTTGTTTATTATCTATTTCACTTGCTTTGGCAATGCAGACATATGTTTCCTATGCCAATAAAGCCCTTTGATTTGCAATGAGAGAGGGGGGGTGACACTGCCCCACTTCCTCTCCTCCTTCGGACCATTAATTTTTCACTTTATCACCACTCATCTTTCTTCATTCGTCTATTTCCTCCCCTATTTCTGTATAACACTATCGGCGCAAGTAGGGAGAGACGCTGGGAGCAGTGGGGCGGACCGTAGGGGGACCTGGTAAAAATAAATGTATTACATAGGGAATACGGTGCCATTTGGGAATCAACTGTCAACACTAGTGAAATCCTCAAAGGTGAGAGAGCACTACTAGTCTACAGCACTGCACCAGCAACCACTGTCTGACTACAAACTAAACAAAGAAATACACAAACCAAAGAATAGGCCTTCAGATGTATTTACTATGACTAGTTTAGCTTTCATTCCGGCTGACAGGCTGGCAGAAAACCATAAGGTTGGCTGGAGCATTGATGATAGATAAATAAATAAATTAGACTTGGCCATTAGCCTTTCTGTCTGTCTGACAGATAAACAGTGTGAACAGTGTTTAAGTACACAAAGGGCAAAGCAGTGGATCCGTGCGTGCGTGTGTGTGTGTGTTAGAGAGAGTGAGAGAGAGTGAGAGAGAGATATAGGTTGACTTCTGATACGTTGGCTCTTCATTGAGACATCTTTTCTAACTTTAAAACACCACTGTGCCATGAAAAAGCCCCCATGAAAAGCAAAGTAAAACATGTAAAATGTACTCACTGCAAAAAACACAATACACCATACAAAGCTCAACACACTCCAACGTACAACTTGAGTTCCAAAGAGAGAGCCACTACAGACCCTACACTGGGGGTAAACAAATTCCTTGTTGTTCTGTGCAAATCAGTTGGTCATGGAGTGGCCTTTCCCTCAGCTAGTGATTTATACATACAGAGCCAGGTGAAGCCCTTACTCCATGCTGGTAATGGCCTGGCCAATCAATGGAGCAGAAGGAGAAACAGGAGAGACCAGGCCCCTCCTCAACACTGATGTACAGTTAAGCACATACAGTACACAAGACATGCACACACACATACAGTGCAAACACACCCCCGAGACAGGGATGAGTACTAAAAGAGTCATCAGTAATGAGAAGCAGGCATTGGTAGTCAGGAGGGGGGGAGGAACTGAATACACACAGACATTATCAACACGTTTAGGGGGAGAGCTTAATAAGTCGCTCCCGGGGGCAACTTCCTGCTCCTTAATTATTATTGAATTAGTAAAGCAGGGGAGCTAATTAAAATTGGTGGGTATTTAGTGTGGCAGCAAGTGGGACACAGCGAGAGCGAGACAGGCGCAACTTGTTAATAAGAGAGGGAGAAAGAGAGAGGGAGGGACAGAAAAGACTGTGTAAACTACCTTCTGCTATCCTCCTTTTGTAAAAACGCTATGGAATGATTTAGCTCTTAAGCTTACTGATATATGCAAATTAAACAGCTTTAAAGGCCCAGTGCAGTCAAAAACGTGATTTCCATGTGTTTTATATATATTTCCACAATATGAGGTTGGAATAATACTGTGAAATTGTGAAAATTATGATAATGCACTTTTAGTGTAAGAGCTGTTGGAAAAGACCGCCTGAAATGTCAGCCTGTTTTGGTGGGATGGAGTTTTGGCCTTCCATGGTGACATCACCATGCTGTAAATTAGTTAATAGATCAATAAGGAAGAGAGTTCCAAACCTCTCTGCCAATAACAGCTAATTTTCAGTTTTCCCCTCCCCACTCCAAGACAGTCGTAGCCAAATTCTTGCTTGAGAAATTGTTCTTTGTAAGAAGCTATTTTTGTTTATTTTTGTTTATTTTAATCGAAAACAATCACAGTAAGGTTCTTCAGTGTTACCCAGAAATTATTTATTGAGATAAAAACGGCTGAATTGGACCTTTAAAGGAGTAGTAATGTAGTTGAATAAGAGTGTAACAGGAGCCTTCGAGAAGAACATTTAAACTACTTCTTGGTAGTAGGCAATTTCACAGTGACAGAGTGACAATGAGACTCAGATTTTTCACTTTAACATGTATGTCAAATAAAAACCACTGATTACAAAGTCAAACAAACCATACAACTCTATGCACAAGGACTACTTTCAAAAACTTACACAGAACAATTTAAAAAACACATTTACTTGAAGAACAGTGCTGATGCAAAGTTTGTGTTGTTTGTGCTGTCATTCTGTTACCAAACTTTGCATCTGCACTGTTCTTCAAGTAAATGTGTTTTTGAGTTGTATGGTTTGTTTAACTTTGCAATCATAGGTTTTGGTTTGACATACATTTTAAAGTGAGAAATCAGTCTCAGTGTCACTCTGTTACCGTGGAATTGCCCTAGTATTAATGAACCTGTAACTGAATGGAAAGAACACGGATAATCCTGAATGACTTGTGAATAATAATGAGTGAGAAAGTTACAGAGGGTTAAAGATCATACCCCCAAGACATGCTAACCTCCCCTGTTATTGGTAATGGTGAGAGGTTAGCATGTCTTGGGGGTATGATCTTTGACCCTCTGTAACTTTCTCACTCATCATTATTCACGAGTCTTTCAGTATTATCAGTAATCATGGTAGCATCCACATTAATGTAGAAGTGTTTAGAAACATATTATATTCTTATTCATAATAAAAGTGACTCCGAAATGACACAATACATTATTTACCATTCATTTCTATTGGGCCAAAAACCGGAAACACAACCAAAACAAACTGCAAATGCATCCAAAAAGCTTGATGTAATTAGCTTGATGTCATAAGCTTGATGTCACAACCTTGATGTAATTATTGCATACTACGAATATGGGACCAAATACTAAACTTTTGACTACTTTATTTATAAGAATCTTTAGGGGTCTCAATCATTTTAACCCCTACCTTTTTGAGAAAAAAAGTATTACTTGTTAAACCAAATTATTTTTCTCTGAGCAATTGTATTAGTATAAAATAATACAATTTCCCAATTTCTTTAGGAATATGACATATAGTGGGGAGAACAAGTATTTGATACACTGCCGATTTGCAGGTTTTCCTACTTACAAAGCATGTAGAGGTCTGTAATTCTTATCATAGGTACACTTCAACTGTGAGAGACGGAATCAAAAATCCAGAAAATCACATTGTATGATTTTTAAGTAAATAATTTGCATTGTATTGCATGACATAAGTATTTGATACATCAGAAAAGCAGAACTTAATATTTGGTACAGAAACCTTTGTTTGCAATTACAGAGATCATACGTTTCCTGTAGGTCTTGACCAGGTTTGCACACACTGCAGCAGGGATGTTGGCCCACTCCTCCATACAGACCTTCTCCAGATCCTGCAGGTTTCGGGGCTGTCGCTGGGCAATACGGACTTTCAGCTCCCTCCAAAGATTTTCTATTGGGTTCAGGTCTGGAGACTGGCTAGGCCACTCCAGGACCTTGAGATGCTTCTTACGGAGCCACTCCTTAGTTGCCCTGTCTGTGTGTTTCGGGTCGTTGTCATGCTGGAAGACCCAGCCACGACCCATCTTCAATGCTCTTACTGAGGGAAGGAGGTTGTTGGCCAAGATCTCGCAATACATGGCCCCATCCATCCTCCCCTCAATACGGTGCAGTCGTCCTGTCCCCTTTGCAGAAATGCATCCCCAAAGAATGATGTTTCCACCTCCATGCTTCACGGTTGGGATGGTGTTCTTGGGGTTGTACTCATCCTTCTTCCTCCAAACACGGCGAGTGGAGTTTAGACCAAAAAGCTCTATTTTTGTCTCATCAGACCACATGACCTTCTCCCATATGACCTTCTCCCATTCCTCCTCTGGATCATCCAGATGGTCATTGGCAAACTTCAGACAGGCCTGGACATGCGCTGGCTTGAGCAGAGGGACCTTGCGTGCGCTGCAGGATTTTAATCCATGACGGCGTAGTGTGTTACTAATGGTTTTCTTTGAGACTGTGGTCCCAGGTCTCTTCAGGTAATTGACCAGGTCCTGCCGTGTAGTTCTGGGCTGATCCCTCACCTTCCTCATGATCATTGATGCCCCACGAGGTGAGATCTTGCATGGAGCCCCAGACCGAGGGTGATTGACCGTCATCTTGAACTTCTTCCATTTTCTAATAATTGTGCCAACAGTTATTGCCTTCTCACCAAGCTGCTTGCCCTCTTGGCCATTGTGGAGAGGTTGGAGTCTGTTTGATTGAGTGTGTGGATAGGTGTCTTTTATACAGGTAACGAGTTCAAACAGGTGCAGTTAATACAGGTAATGAGTGGAGAACAGGAGGGTTTCTTAAAGAAAAACTAACAGGTCTGTGAGAGCCGGAATTCTTACTGGTTGGTAGGTGATCAAATACTTATGTCATGCAATAAAATGCAAATTAATTACTTTAAAATCATACAATGTGATTTTATGGATTTTTGTCTCTCACAGTTGAAGTGTACCTATGATAAAAATTACAGACCTCTACATGCTTTGTAAGTAGGAAAACTTGCAAAATCAGCAGTGTATCAAATACTTGTTCTCCCCACTGTATACTGTATTATCGAGCTAGTTATGTCTTACCTTTTCAGCAGATTTTGTTTTGGAATCCCTTCAACTCCCTTAGTTCTCATCACAGTGTGAATGCAAATCCGAGGTTTACTCTCGTCTTGGCCCGGGCTCTTTCGCTTTCCCTTTTTGCCTGTCTGCTCTCAAAATGTATTTGGCTTAGATGGAGGAGTAGTTGTTGCTGGGTCAGGTTGTTAGCCCCTCGCGTCTGCCATGTCTGTAAGTAACTGTAAGGTTCTGTATTTATTTTCTTAGTCAACTTTGTGTTCTTGAACGTAGCCCTCTTTCTTTGCGTTCTTGAACGTAGCCCTGTCTTTCATTTTTGTTCATTGATTTCACCTGTGTTAGTTACTCACCTGGTCTCATCAGCTCCTTATTTAGTTATTGTTCGTTTTGACTCTACTAAGCCTTTTCCTAGCTCGTTTGTGAGAACCAGTTATAGTCTTCAGTCCTAGTTTTGATTAACCTGCCTGTTTGCCTACCTGTGTATGACCATTGCCTGCCTGTGACCACGATTCCTGCCTTCTGTGAAGGCGAAATAAACACCTGCCGCACTCTGCGCATGAATCTACACCTTTTTGTCCCTGAGTATTCATTACAGTAACATTATTTTTGTTAACCATTAGCCAAGTGTTGGCCATGGGCTCAGCTAGCAAGCTATCACATAGCCTCCTCACTTACTGAAAACACATCACTCATTGTGCGCACCACAAAATCTGACGGGAATATCCGACCCGACTGGGAAAATGAATATCAGTGAATACAGCAGTTCTCAGGCAGGCTAAGGGCTAATCACATTGGATGACCACTAGCGACTTATTGGAGCTTTTGAACATAAAAAAAGTACAAAAAGTTACATATTGCAGATTTAAGTATTATATCATGTTAGGTTATTTACCAGTTATAAAATGTGTTTTTGTTGCCTGTCTTTATGTTTCTAAAGGGTCGCTCTGGATAAGAGCGTCTCCTAAATGATGTAAATGTAAATGTCTATCAGAGTACTACACGTGTACGCATACGCACAGCAGTGTACTAGAATATTGGACTGTTGGCATTTATACTTTTCAAATTCTCAGTGCAGCCCCAGCAATTTCTCCAACTGTCAACACATTCAAATGAATAGAGTACATGTATCGGGAGATGCGTTGGTTGGGAATTGTGGGGAGGTGCACGTTCGGGCTGTGCGTCCCCCGCGGATGGTGGTCTCAGAGCCACGTACCTTTGTCACAATGGGACGCCGGACTATCGCATCTCAATGTCTGTGGACTATGATTTATGCTTAACACTGCAGGGTGGGAGATGCAACAGTGGCCAGTTAGTGGTCTTCCTCTTGTCTGCGCCAGTGGCACTGGGTCAGAATGGCTGGAATGTGATTTACACCAAGAGGAATATCTGTGCCTTGAAGAGACCTGTCCTGCTCTTACACATATCCAAGAGGTAATCTTGTCACTTAGACCTTATATTTCAATAACTGGACACAACCTGAAGATCTGAGACTACACCTAGAGTATGCAGGTCGTGTGGAGTACCTTGGGACAACAGAGAATTCCTCCCTGAGAATCACAGACCTGAGAGAGGACTACTCAGCTAAGTACAACTTTGGAATTTGTTGTGACGTGACTTTCATTAATATGATGACTGTTATTTATCGAATCAATTAATTATGTTTAATTGTTACTCAACTAAATTAATCATATAACAATTAACTCATTAGTATTTGGGGCACCACGGAATAAGTTGTTTATAGAGTTACCATCTCCCGAATTAAATTCTAAAAGGTCTTTACCTATCAATATGTATAAAACAGTCAACGTATCAATCATTACCTCTTATCAGTCCCATTCTGAACAGTCGTAGACCTCTTGGATCCGCAAGAACCCCAGCTTTACTTATGATTCAGCACTACACAATTTGGCTTAATTATTTATTTACTAGCTAACTAAATAATAACACAGAATAACATACACACTTAACACATGAGAAAAAGTCCCTAGCGGACTAACAACACATGACTGCTTGGTTATCAAAAGAGGGAGGGGTAGATAGAGCGAGACAAAGAGAGAGTCAAACGTATCGTTGATTCATTTGGAAACTACCCTCAAAGTAATCATAATACTTTGCTCACGAACCACTGCCCGTTTGGAGTAAGAATTCATGAATGTATTTACGTGTTTGCCGTTGTCTATCTCTGTTGACACCAATCAATCCTTCTATGGGGAAGGAGGTCAGTTGGTGTAAGGCTCTGGTTATCCACCAGAGGTCAAAGGGGCATAACTACATGCTGATACGATCTCTGAGCTCACTCAGGGCGTGGCTACTGACTGGTGCAAAGCTAATATGAAAACTATGATCTCATTAGAAAACTAAAATCACATTCCTATATTAACAAAAATACTCTCATAATACATTTTAGTAGACACTCTTATCCAGAGCAACTTACAGTTAGTGAGTGCATACATTATTTCTTTATTTTTCATACTGGCCCCCGGTGGGAATCGAACCCACAACCCTGGCGTTGCAAACACAATGTTCTACCAACTGAGCTACATCCCTGCCGGCCATTCCCTCCCATACCCTGGGCCAATTGCACCGCCCAATTGCACCGCCCAAATGCACCGCCCTATGGATCTTCCGGTCGTGACCGGCTACGACAGAGCCTGGATTTGAACCAGGATCTCTAGTGGCAAAGATAGCACTGCGATGCAGTGCCTTAGACCACTGCGCCACTCCATATTATATACACAACATATTGGATGTAAACTTGTATACTATTCAAGTTACAGTATATTCTTGATAACATTTTTAATGACATCACAAAATAATAAACAATATGAAATTATTATCTTTTAGATCCCCACTCACCATTTCCCACATTCTGATGTTGGAAATATTGTTCCAGTGTTTACTTTTTGGATGTTATAGTTTTGGCGGCAAAAGTCTTCTGTAGACAAAGGACATTGCTTTAGTAATACAAAATGTAAAATGTAATACTGAAGAGCAGGAGAGAGATTCCCCTCCTCCCTAATTTATGAAAGGGTGTGAGGTGTCAAAACTGGCCCAGTCCCCCTCCTCCCCTCTTCTGTGGGTGAGAGAGGGGTCTGGCTATTGTCAACCACTGCCAAGCTGATCTGAGGCCTTGGATCCTCACGTGTAATCAAATTATAACAGCTCAACCACTGGGGAGATATTCTGCCGATGAGGTAGTCAAACTGACTGTCACAGGTCTACAGGTGAAGGTGAGGAGGATATTAATAATACAGGCAATCCTGACCTGTACCATCACCTGCACTCTGAGTGACAACCCCACCTACATATGGTACAACAACGGACATCCTCTAGATGAAGAAACTTCTTGCCAACAGTTGTCTGTCGGGACTAAAAGACTCCTGTGCTGTAAAAGCCATGAGGATTTCCGCTCTACTGCAGTACGTGTTGTGGGTCAGGACTGTATGAGTGTGATGTACACCCGTCAGATAATGTGTGCCTTGAAGGGGTCATTTGTGGAAATATCCTGCAGTTACACATATCCCAGTTGGCACAAAGTCACAGAGTACTCTTGGTTTAACTTGTTAATCTCTGACGCCCTCTGGTGGCATTTTCGAAACAAAGCATAATATTGTATACTACCCTCATGAAATACATTTTTGTTTCAAAACTATATGTCCTACAAACACAAGCTTAGTACTGTTAGATACAGTTGAAGTCGGAAGTTTACATACACATAGGTTGGAGTCATTAAAACTAGTTTTTCAACCACTCCACACATTTCTTGTTAACAAACTATAGTTTTGGCAAGTCGGTTAGGACATCTACTTTGTGCATGACACAAGTAATTTTTCCAACAATTGTTTACAGACAGATTATTTCACTTATAATTCACTGTATCACAATTCCAGTGGGTCAGAAGTTTACATACACTAAGTTGACTGTGCCTTTAAACAGCTTGGAAAATTCCAGAAAATGATGTCATGGCTTTAGAAGCATCTGATAGGTTAATTGACATCATTTGAGTCAATTGGAGGTGTACCTGTGGATGTATTTCAAGGCCTACCTTCAAACTCAGTGACTCTTTGCTTGACATCATGGGAAAATCTAAAGAAATCAGCCAAGATTACCATGGGACCACAGGAGAGAGAGGAGGACTCAGCGGAGTACAAGTTCCAGTTTAGAACACAGTATGCAGAATGGGGCTATAGCCTCCCTGGGTCAACTCTGTCTGTCACAGACCTGTAGGTGAACGTGGCGCCTCCAGCCACTGTGACAGAGGGACAGAGTGTGACATTGACCTGTAGCACCAGTGACAACCCTACCTTCATCTGGTACAAGAACGGACAATACCCATACTAGCGTACTACATACTTAAACTGCATACTCATTTCGCCGTTTGGTCTAGTAGAATTCACTCGTCTTTTCCGACTCGTGTTTGACAACAGCTGATAATCAGATATATTGACACGCTGTACCAAAATTAACGAATGGCGGGAGTCAATGTCATCGCGCATTAGATGACACATTCGGAGTACACATTCTGAGTACTTTTTTCGCATACTATTTAGTACGCTTGTATGGGTTTTCGGACATGCCCAATCTCTTACCGACCCAAAGACCAAACATAACCACTCCAGCAGCCTGTACCTAGACCCCATTGAGCAGTAAGGATGCAGACATTTACTCCTGTGCTGTAGAAGGCCATGAGGATATTTGCTCTCCTGAAGAGTTTCTTGATGTCACATATGGCCCAAAGAACACCCCAGTGTCAATCAGTTCCTCTGGTGAAATAGTTGAGGGCAGATTAGTGACTCTGACCTGCAGCAGTGATGCCAACCCACCAGTGGACACATACAGTACATCTGGTACAAGAAGAACGAAACCTCACCCAAAGCATCTGAACAGAGTTATATGATCCGTAACATCAGCTCTGAGGACAGAAAGGGGTACTTATGTACACCTGAGAGTATACATGGAAGTACCTACTCCCCTCTTGTGGTTCTGAATGTTCAATTTAGCCCCAAAAACACCTCAGTGTCAGTCAGTTCATCTGGTGGAATTGTGGAGGGCGATTCAGTGACTATGACCTGCAGCAGTGATGCCAACCCACCTGTGGACACATACACCTGCTACAAGAAAAACATAACATCAACAAAAGCATCTGCAGTGCAACTGTATCATACTGACCTAGCTGTGATGTTTTCCATTTGACTACTTTCCTTGAAGTGGTCATTATCCATGTTGATTAATCTTTTACAGTATACGGGATTATGTAACCATATCTGTTTATGTAATCCTCCTTTACATTCTATTTGGGATTTGTTATTTGATTTTTGATTACATAGATAACTTTTCTCAGCCTTTCATATGGAATATATTGATATTGAGTTTTAATACTTTTTGTTTTTGTCTTCATATCAGAAATACTGTGCAAATGGTATTGTGTGGTTCAGTGTAAATGATGTGCACCATGTTGTAAATAAGCTCAAATTCTTAAGACATTAAATAAAGTCTGTGTTTGACATGTAAGAAAACAGTGTAACAGTACACTACAGTGACTCCAATTTGATATGTGGAGAGATTAGCTTCTCCACACCACTTAATTATGTACCATAGTTAATGATCTTGTGTTCTTAAATGGGGTTAGAATTAGGCTTTTATTAGGTGTATAAATCCATGTTTTCTACTAAACTAAAAGCTATATCTCACACTCACTGGGCATAAACCATGAGACATACAGCAAGAACCGCCAGAGCAGATTACGAAAGTAGCATTTTCTAAACAAATGTTGTGTTCTGCGCTATGCACGTGCGCGCGCACACACACGTAATTACCCAGCAGAGGAGTTAATCTACCAGATCAGGGCAAAGTGGATTAAAAGATGAGAGTGCTTAATCAAAGACTCCACTCTCCCTAATTACACATTGCATTTCCTGCCACAATGAGCACAATTAACAGCCCCCCCCCCCCCCCCCCCCCCCCCCCCCCCACACACACACAAATTCACACACACACGCACTCACAGAGACACGCACACACACAGTACGCAGACAGACACACAAACAAAAAATCTCTGTGTGAGAAGATACATTTAAAACATCTGTTTGTGTCATGAAAATCACAAGGCTGTGATTTAAGTCATTCTGTGAGCACTGATTAGTTGGGGACAAGAACATGCAATGTCCCTGAAATAAGAAACTCTTCAGGAGAATATTTATACTTATCAAACAACCTGGAGATTGACAAACAACCTAGACTTCAGCTTTTTCTTTTCAGACACCATGCCTCTAAAGTGTATTCCCAAACACCAGGACAACCTGTGAACACTACCACTGTACCGTACATGTGAAACATCTCTGATGTCTAGACCAGACCCCCTCTGGTGAAGGAGAGAAGAGGAGATGCTTCAGCCTCAGATCAAATAGCCATGTAGTGGTCAAATGTTGGATGTTCCTTCATAAATACAAATTAGCCCTATCTGGCTGGGGCTGGCTAAGGCCAGGGATAGAGGCAGCCCAGTGGTGGAGACAGCCCAGCTACTGATCCTCTGCCCAGTAGGAGAGGGGGAGAGGGGGGAGGACAGTGAGGAAATGGAGGGTAGGGATGGAGGGGTAGGTAGGGGCCATTCACAAAGGAAAAAGTTGTTCCTGTACACCCCACACACACACAAACGTCTGATCATGAAGACATCTGAAGAACATGATCTGCCCGTGCTTGTCCTGTTTGTGTCCAGTGTGTGTCCAGTGTGTGTGTGTGTGTGTGTATGTGTGTGTGTGTCAGGCCATCACAGGGCCACGGGACAGGGTGTCGGCTGACACCCAGTGACACTCAGTCACCCCATCCTCACCTGGCCCAACATGTGCCCCACACTGTTGAGTCATCACCAGGACACACAGCAACCTGCATGGTAACTTAAACAGACCAGTCAGAGCTATTGCGGATACCTGATCGTCAAGTATGCAATGCAGAGTCCTTTTAACAAAGTCGGTAGATATTTTGAATCCTGTGTGGCTTAGTAAGTAGAGCATGGCACTTGCAATGCCAGGGTTTGTGGGTTAGAATCCTACTGGGGCCACCCATAGAAAAATATATGCACACATGACTGTAAGTTGCTTTGAACAAAAGTGTCTGCTAAATGGAATATATTATTAGGCATCTTTGTCTGTCTGAGACTGTGTATTGCACATGTTAAATGAAGGATTTCAAATAATATGCTCTTTAGATACAGATAAAAACATACTGCACACAATGTAGCCTACCCATAAACATTCAGCTTTCATGACATTAAGGTAATGTACTGTAAAGTGAAATATACAATCATACACATTTTTCACTCTCTGTGCACAAAGTCAGTAGGCCTAACTAAACCTCTAGAAGGCTTACAGGGAATGCATTTGTAATTATTCAAAATATGCCCTTTATGCATATTTTTGTCATTCGGAGTGATTAGTATGCTCTGCCAGTACATCAAGCAGTTCAACTAATTAGACAAATTCCTTAAAAACTAATGAGACAAATTTCTTTATGAGTTTGTGTGTGGTAAAAACACAGACCCTCCTACCCTTCAGCCCGTCATGCCCTCCAACTCATCACACACTGGCGATGAATCCCAAACCACCCCCTCACCCCTGCCAACTCACTCAGAGGGTCCTCCGTTGTTACATGTTGCTGACGAAACTCAGAGGGTGACTTCCAGAGAGTGGCGAGGGGATCAATAAATCCCATCAACTTCGATACACACTTGTGACTTGAATGATACAATTCATGTTCCACTTTTAAATAATAAAATGAGTATGACATTCTAATGAACATGTCCTACACACAAAACCACATAAAGTCAAAGCGGAATTCTGTTTTTACAAATTAATAAGAAATTAAAAGCTGAAATGTCTTTAGTCAATAAGTATTCTACCCCTTTGTTATGGCAAGCCTAAATAAGTTCAGTAGTAAAAATGTGCTTAACAAGTCACATAATAAGTTGAATGGACTCACTCAGTTTGCAATAATAGTGTTTAACATGATTTTTGAAATGACTACCTAATCTCTGTACCCCACACATACAATTATCTGTAAGGTGCCTCAGTCGAGCAGTGAATTTCAAACACAGATTCAACCACAAAGACCAGGGAGGTTTTCCAATGGCTCACAAGGAAGGATACCTATTGGTAGATGCGTAAAAAAAAAGCTGACATTGAATATCACTTTGAGCATTGTAAAGTTATTAATTACACATTGGATGGTGTATCAATATACCCAGTCACTACAAAGATACAGGCGTCCTTCCTAACTCAGTTGCCGGAGAGGAAGCAAACCACTCAGGGATTTCCCCATGAGGCCAATGGTGACATTAAAACAGTTACAGAGTTTAATGGCTGTGATGGGAGAAGCCTGAGGATGGATCAACAACATTGTAGTTACTCCAAAATACTAACCTAATTGACAGAGTGAAAAGAAGGAAGCCTGTACAGAATACAAATATTCAAAAACATGCATCCTGTTTGCAACAAGGCACTAAAGTAATACTGAAAGAAATTTGACAAAGCAATTAACCTGAATACAAAGCGTTATTGTATGTTTGGGTCAAATCCAACACAACACATCACTGAGTGAATACCACTCTTCATATTTATAAGCATTGTGGTGGCTGCATCATGTTATGGGTATGATTGTCATCGGCAAGGACTAGGGAGTTTTTTAGTATAAAAAGAAACAGAAGGGGGCCTCCCGAGTGGCGCAGCGTTAACACTCCAACACTTGACACATCAACAACATTCATGGTGGGAAGTTGAAACCAACATGGCGCCGGAAAAGATGGCTGCCATTTTACAGCCCTCTAACCAATTGTACTATTATGTGTGTTTTTTCACGTTATTTGTCATTTATTATGTACATAATGTTTCTGCCATCGTCTCTTATAACCAAAAAGAGCTTCTGGATATCAGGACAACGATTACTCACCTCGTATTGGACGATGATTTTTTCTTCAACGAGTCGGATGCGAAGGATATCCTACAGACACCCGACAAGGCCCAAATCCCCGTCATTCGCAGGAGAAAGAGACGGAGATATCGTGGACGTAGGTCGGGGTGCCTTGTAAGGATCCGACGGCGAACGAGCAAACTGCCTCTTCCATCAATTCTATTAGCCAATGTTCAATCATTTTAAAATAAATTAGATGACCTAATGTTACGGTTATCCTACTAACGGGACATTAAAAACAGTAATATCTTATGTTTTACCGAGCCGTGGCTGAACGAAGACATGGACAACATACAGCTGACAGGATATACGCTACATCGGCAGGATAGAACGGCTAACTCCGGTAAGACAAGGGGTGGCGGTCTGTGTATATTTGTAAACAACAGTTGGTGCACAAAATCAAATACTAAGGAAGTCTCTAGGTTTTGCTCACCTGAGGTAGAGTATCTTATGATAAGCTGTAGACCACACTATTTACCAAGAGAGTTTTCATCTATATTTTCATAGCTGTCTATTTACCACCACAAACCAATGCTGGCATTAAGATTGGACTCAATGAGCTGTACAAGACCATAACTAAACAGGAAAACGCTCATCCAGAGGCAGCACTCCTAGTGGCCGGGGACTTTAATGCAGGGAAACTTAAATCCGTTCTACCTAATTTCTACCAGCATGTTAAATGTGCAACCAGAGGAAAAAAAACTCTAGACCACCTTTACTCCACACACAGAGACGCATAAAAAGCTCTCCCTCGCCCTCCATTTGGCAAATCTGACCATAACTCTTTCCTCCTGATTCCTGCTTATGAGCAAAAACTAAAGCAGGAAGCACCAGCGACTCGGTTAATAAAAAAGTGGTCAGATGACGCAGACGCTAAGCTAGAGGACTGTTTTGCTAGCACAGACTGGAACATGTTCCGGGATTCTTCAGATAGCATTGAGGAGCACACCACATCAGTCACTGGCTTCATCAATAAGTGCATCGATGACGTCGTCCCCACAGTGACCGTACGTACATACCCCAACCAGAAGCCATGGATTACAGGCAACATCCACACTGAGCTAAAGGGTAGAGCTGCTGCTTTCAAGGAGCGGGACTCTAACCCGGACGCATATAAGAAATCCCGCTATGCCCTTCGACGAACCATCAAACAGGCAAAGAGTCAATACAGGACTAATATTGAATTGTACTACACCGGCTCTGATGCTCGTCGGATGTGGCAGGGCTTGAAAACTATTACAGACTACAAAGGGAAGCACAGCCGCGAGCTGCACAGTGACACAAGCCTACCAGACGAGCTGAACCACTTCTATGCTCGCTTCGAGGCAAGCAACACTGAAGCATGCATGAGAGCACCAGCTGTTCCGGATGACTATGTGATCACGCTCTCCATAGCCGATGTGAGTAAGACTTTTAAGCAGGTCAACATTCACAAGGCCGCAGGGCCAGACGGATTACCAGGACGTGTACTCCGAGCATGTGCTGACCAACTGTTAAGTGTCTTCACTGATATTTTCAACATGTCCCTGACTGAGTCTGTAATACCAACATGTTTCACGCAGACCACCATAGTCCCCGTGCCCATGGACTAAATGACTACCGACCCATAGCACTGACGTCTGTAGCCATGAAGTGCTTTGAAAGGCTGGTCATGGCTCACATCAACACAATTATCCCAGAAATACTAGACCCACTCCAATTTGCATACCGCCCCAACAGATCCACAGATGATGCAATCTCTATTGCACTCCACACTGCCCTTTCCCACCTGGACAAGAGGAAAAACCTACGTGAGAATGCTATTCATTGACTACAGCTCAGCGTTCAACACCATAGTGCCCTCAAAGCTCATCACTAAGCTAAGGATCCTGGGACTAATCACCTCCCTCTGCAACTGGATCCTGGACTTCCTGACGGGCCACCCCCAGGTGGTAAGGGTAGGTAACAACACATCTGCCACACTGATCCTCAACACGGGGGCCCCTCAGGGGTGCGTGCTCAGTCCCCTCCTGTACTCCCTGTTCACCCATGACTGCATGGCCAGGCACGACTCCAACACCATCATTAAGTTTGCCGATGACACAACAGTGGTAGGCCTGATCACCGACAACAATGAGACAGCCTATAGGGAGGAGGTCAGAGACCTCGCCGTGTGGTGCCAGGATAACAACCTCTCCCTCAACGTGACCAAGACAAAGGAGATGATTGTGGACTACAGGAAAAAAAAGAGGACTGAGCACGCCCCCATTCTCATCGACGGGGCTGTAGTGGAACAGGCTGAGAGCTTCAAGTTCCTTGGTGTCCACATCACCAACGAACATCATGGTCCAAACACACCAAGACAGTGTGAAGAGGGCACGACAAAGCCTATTCCCCCTCAGGAGACTGAAAAGATTTGGCATGGGTCCTCAGATCCTCAAAAAGTTATACAGCTGCACCATCGAGAGCATCCTGACTTGTTGCATCACTGCCTGGTATGGCAACTGCTCAGCATCCGACCGCAAGGCACTACAGAGGGTAGTGTGTACGGCCCAGTACATCACTGGGGCCAAGCTTCCTGCCATCCAGGACCTCTATACCAGGCGGTGTCAGAGGAAGGCCCTCAAAATTGTCAAAGACTCCAGCCACCCTAGTCATAGACTGTTCTCTCTGCTACCGCACGGCAAGCGGTACCGGAGCGCCAAGTCTAGGTCCAAAAGGCTTCTCAACAGCTTCTACCCCCAAGCCATAAGACTCCTGAACAGCTAATCATGGCTACCCGGACTACTTTCACTTCTGCTCTTTTTTTCTCAACACTTGTTTGTTGTTGTTGTTTTATTTTACTTTTTTTATAAAAAAATAAATGCATTGTTGGTTAAGGGCTGTAAGTAAGCATTTCATGGTAATGTCTACACCTGTTGTATTCGGCGCATGTGGCAAATAACATTTGATTTGATTTGATTAAAACTTTTATCCAAAGCAACATTACAGAACAATCAACATTGACAGTGACACTTCAGTATATGTGACTTGTTTCAGGAAACTAAGCATATGTTGCATGTCAATACTTCACAGGAGAGGCATTTGAACGTAAACATGTATTTTTTATAAAAATATGTTCTCTGGAACATGTGAACTTTCATGTGCCTTAATAACAAACTTGTATGGCATCTGTAAATATGAATACAATTGTTAAATTACGAGCTTAGTTGGTTTAGCCAAAGAAAAAGGCAGGAACCTTCCTGCTAGCCATGATTGGCTGAGATAATGGATGGGCTGGACATAACGAGAGATGAGTTCGGATTGGTCTGCCATGTAGCACGCTTCTGTTTATAACCTGAGCTGCTCAGTATGTGTTGATAGTCCTTTCTACCGTGCCGTTTTTGAAATATATAATGTTAGCCAGCGAGAACTACAAAACTTTTGCTACTTTTCTGTTCGTAATTTAACAATTTTATTTGTATTTACGGATGGAATACAAGTTTGTTATTAAAGCACATGAAAGTTCACATGTTCCAGAAGGAATTTCTGCCAAAAAATGCATCTCCTGTGAAGTAGTGACGTGTGACATATGCCTAGTTTCCTGAAACGAGTCACATATATGGCCAACATGGTCATCGAACCCACAAGCCTGGTGTTAGCACCTGGCTCCAACCCACTGAGCCATTGGAACCTTAAAACGTGATTTTCCTATGTTTTAAATATATTTCCACACTATGAGGTTGGAATAATACTGTACAGTTGTGAAAATGATGATAATGCCCTTTTAGTGTAACAGCTGCTTGAAAAGATCACCTGAAATGTCTGCCTGTTTTGGTGGGATGGAGTTTTGGCCTGCCTGGTGACATCACCAATAAGAAAGAGTTCCAAACCTTTCTGCCAATAACAGCTAGTTTTCAGTTTTCCCCTCCCCACTCAGACCTCTCCCAGACAGTCCTAGCAAAATTCTTGCTTGAGAAATTGCT
>NW_028161285.1:0-1000 GCF_964263955.1 Coregonus lavaretus
GACATATATTTTGATTAGGCTGTAATTTGGCAGCTCGTCTGCTCTTTGTGGCGGTGAGAGAGAGGGCCGCAACAGTCAGAGGAAAACAACGGCACAAACACAAGCACGCTGTCACGACTTCTGCCGAGGCTGCCTCCCTTTCTTATTCGGGCAGGTTTCGGCGTTCGTCTTCACCGGCATACTAGCTACTGCCGCTCCCATTCTCATCACTCCACTTGTCTTGTCAATCACACACACCTGGTGCTCATCCCCTAATTAGTCTGTGAATAAGTGTTCCCTCTGCCCCCTTGTCTTTGTGAGTGATTGTTCTATGTGGGAGGAGAGTAGCTCGGTTGAGATACTCTCTCATCACTCACAAAGGCAGCCTCGGCGGAAGTCGTGACACACGCAAGCATGCACACGCACACACACACACTACACTAAAAAAAACGAGGGTTCCTCATTGTATTTGGAACCATACTGACCCTATGAAAAAATAATAATAATAATCCCTTCAATGGTTCTTTGCATAAAAAAAAAAAATAGTTTCCTCTTTTAGTGATATTTCAAATGTAGGGGTGGTCGGCTCATTAGAATATTTTGGGGCGTGATTTGCTTACAGCTCTTGTGTTATGCTATTACATGTCATATATGACGGTGTCTTGTAAAAGACTCATGAATGGCCTTGTGTCAATTAAGAACAGTTGACTAAGACAATAGTTCTCAATTCTGTCCTCAGGGAGCTCCAGCTGTTCCAGCGGTAGCACACCTGATTCAACTTGTTAATAAACACAATAATAAAACATATGGAATTTTAACAATATAATATAGCTATTAAACCAGAGGTTCTATAAAAAACCATAAAAAGGAACCATAAAAAAGAACCAAGTCATAGACTGTTCTCTCTGCTACCGCACGGCAAGCGGTACTGGCGCGCCAAGTCTAGGTCCAAAAGGCTCTTTAACAGCTTCTGCCCCCAAGCCATAAGACTGCTGAACAATTAATCAAATGGCAAAAAAGA